>NW_024723484.1:702500-902500 GCF_018991925.1 Homarus americanus
TGTATAAATTTATACAAAGTTATATTAAGATTGGATTGGTTGGTGATAGCAGATTAATGCATGATTGAATCTCACCTCTGTTGGTGAGTGAATGATTCACTGACTGGGTGAAGTACTGTTACTGTCTTGGCTAAAAGTACCGACTCCTTACAGTCCAACGAGTGGCCAAGAAGACCCAGCAGAGGGACCATCGCCTTGAAGATGTTTAACGTATTCAGACCGTAATTTACATAATAAAATATACACAGTACGAGAAAAAATACTTATATCAGTGAGCTAAAAATGTATAGTTGGGGCTACATTTACATGATAAAAAGACAGAGTTATTTAGGATCAAACAGCATTTCCGCGACAATATGTTATTCTCACGTCTCTGTTTACTGTACCTACAGATGAGTGACACTTGAGCCATTGGGTGGGGGGGGGGGGGTGTTCACTACACCATGAACAAGGCGCATGTCGACATTTTATTATTAAATTATTATCTAGTGATTTTGAAATTTATTGAGCCACCATACCTCGTGCACTGTAACTCATCCCCTGCTCATCACCATCAGTATTGTCACCATTAGTATTGTCACCATGAATTTCACCATTACTCTCCTTTAAAGCACCGACTGTACACTATTATTATCACCACCACTTATCATTATGTCCGTTTTAAAGCACCATCAGTATTATCACCATCTCACCATTATTCCCCCCCTTAGAGTAGCCAACACTGTCACCATCACTCTCACCAAGTACAATCATTGGTACCACTGACACATTCACAACCAACCATTAATTCACCAAATACTTCAAGTCCAATCACTGCCAGACACCATCATCACAGTCACTATCAGCCTCTGTCTCGTTCTTCATCAAATATCTTTTAAAATCTTGATTGAAACACCTCACAAACACAACAAAATAAATAAACACAACAAAAATTTCAGAATTGCAAACAGAATTGACAGTATTAATTTGAAAGATAAAAAACTAAAAAGGTAATTTAAAGACCGATAGGAAATATTCGGTAAGAAATTATAGAAAGTTTTGAACGAGTCTAACGTCTAGAGCGAAAGTAATCGTTGGGCATGTATATCACTATTCACACAGCCGTTCTAAGATACCGTTCATGTGGTCTATTGAAGTCACTATTTTACTTAATATTTTCCTGGTAAGTCATATTTGTACTTTTTTCATGAACAAATGGACTATCCACTAACTGTAAAGTATTTTGGATTGATGTAACCCCGGCTAATATTCACAAAAGCGTAATAGTGAGAAAAAGAAGGCATTAAAATTGTTTTTATGGGAAACTTTTATGAAATGACGAAAATGGACATGTGTTTCTGTAATGGAAAATTCCTTTATGATGCCAGTGTCAATAATGAAATTCCTCTCTATTTTACTGAATATTTCCTTTTCCTATTTTCACTTTTGATTGTAATTTAAGTAAAGTCACGGTAGTTCGTGTGGTGGGTTCGAATCCTCTTTGAGTAGGAAATATGTGATTTAATTCTGCTATGGGTTAGAACTACTAGTATAACCATAGCCTCACTAGCTTGTTATTAAAACCGAAATGGATCACAAATACTCAGACTAATAAGGGAGATGTACAGTACCTTCATATCTCAGCCTATGAGATGCGTGACGCCTGACCCACGTGGCTGAAAAAAACAAAAAATTTACCCTTAAATTCCGTAGTGTAAGCGACCAGTACGCTGTCATGTGTACCTTCAATACTTTAAAAAGAAAAATATTATAACTAAAACAAAAATGAATGAAGATTATCAATTAATGTTTTTATATAATTTAAATTGGATGAATACTTGGTGAGTAATCAATGAGTTACGTTATACAAGTAATGATGCTGGATGTCAATATTTAATTAACGATCAATAATACCAATGGCTATTAATACTAAAATGTAGATTTTGTAATCATGTTATGTAATAAATATTTACTAATGAATTTAGTGCCATTATAAGGTATTAGATATATACACGTAATAAAGACCCAACGGAGACAAATGTAAACTCCTAAACTTCCTCCTACAATTTAATCTCGAGAGCATTTAACTAACTACTCGCCTCAAAAAGCTGTCTACACTAAGTTATATTATTAAAGTGATGAGATGATTACCACAAGGGTTTGTAATAAGGTTTGTCATCGATTAGGCGAGTAATGATTTCGACAATTCCTGAACAGTTTCACAATATAATCTTACAATGGAAGATGAATGTAACTGATGGAAACATTATCGGTAATAACGTTAGTCATAATTTACATTAATATCTCTCTTAACGATACTGCAACACGGCTACTGCCTCACATCAGTCTAGTTTATTTAATGATAATTGCATTACACATTGATTTAAGTATTGATCATGTCAATATTTTCATTGAATTAGAGACAAAAAGTTTTCAAGCGTATGATTCTTCTCAAACTGTGAAGCTGTTATTTTTTTCCAATTTTGAATTACTGTTAAACAAACGAACATATCTTATCTTTATTAGTTTTTTATTATGTAACACTAATGAATACAATGGTTGCCTTAATTCTCTTTAAGAATTAGTATCACACTATAATAAACTTGCCTCCCTCAACCTGGCGAACAGTCAACCTCAACCTGATAAATGTTTTTCAAGGAAGCAACAGTTAAATTGTTCTATACCTTTCCTTAAAGAATGAATATTGTCAAAGGATAATGTCGGTTATCTATTCACTCGTCATAATTTTTCAGGTGATACAGTAAAGAAACCACACCTGGAATATAACGCCCAGGCATGCCAAGCCGTGTACGGTATTACGTATTATATACTATTAAGCATAATATTTCACAGTGAAGTAATTGTAACATATTTGGAATGTAAATCTGCTTTTAGCATATGTGGAGTTTAGTTCAAATTAAATCTGGTTACGCTATCACTTATACTCTGAGACTTGGTTATCTCACTCGTTTACCGGTGATGTCAGGTGTCGGAAAGATATTTTGTGATGCTGCACTAATGACGATGACTACCAATGATTTTTTTTTTTGCTATTTAAAATGGAAACTTGCTATTATATACCAAAGATACTAGCCTCATCTGTCTCACCACTAGTAGCTTCACACTCTTCTTAATGTCTTTTTTACTATAACGACTACTAAATATATCAAACCCTCATTCAATAGAACCAAAAAGTTTTCATTTGAGAACTTTCACAACGTTAAAACTTTACATCATCAAAAACACATTTGCTCTGACCTAACTTAACCTCACCTAACCATCCTATAATAGATCGGCAACTTTCACCTATTCCAAATCACTTATCTTCTACGGCAGACAATTTAGTAGCGCTTCAGGGTGTAGGCGCTACCAACCTTGCTCTTCGTTTGACCAGCTGTCGCACCTCTAATTCTACAGGTAAGGTAATTGATTAATGGTCTCTTTTTTGCACTTCCACTTACACCATACCCAAACGAGACCTAAATTAGTTAAGGCAAAGACAGATTAAGTTGGGTAAAGTTAGATCAATTAAATCAGTAACGATGACATTCATTAACAGGGAGAATTACCTTACACGATAGTCCTTATATACAGCCCAGCTTGAATGTTTGAAGCTGAATTTTAATCAGAATCAGATTGCCGAATGTGAAATGAAAAGGTTGAAATGTTGAAATGTGATTATTCAAGTATAATGGATTTACGTTGAAATGTTTATTGTGAGCGTATTAAATCCTGCGTTTCTGTGCGTCTAAGGTACTACATGAATGCGGTTTCAAAAATCCTAACAGATTACTAAATGGTCTTTGATAGTGGCATTACATTATCTATATAAATAACCTAACGCCTCCTTTAACTTCGACACAATGGTTTTACAATTCATACCTGCGACAAATTCAGCTCATCGGGAATGTAGTCACGCTTGAAATTTTCCCCTCGTATCATAGTCGACCATATTACTTCACAAGTCTTAGGGTTTCTGGTAAAAGCTATTTAATCCGACTCCCCAAGTCCTTAGGATTAGAGCCACAAAGAAATTCGATTCAGGGCTCCAGGATCTCCACAATGCCTCTCGTAATCCAATAAGCGCCGAAGGACTATTACCTCACGACTCGGGTTCACATTTTAAAGGTCTCGATCTTCTACACTTTAAAATTCTTTCCCTTCAGTGCTCGGTCGAGTGGTTCCGTTCCGATAGTTCACCCATCACGCCCCATTCCTGGATCTAGAGCGCCTCACACCTCAACCCTTACAATCCATTGCAGTAGGAAATGTATCTTCTCCGACCTACTCCTGCTGATATTCAGATTCAGCCTACTGACCCAAGATGAATCCAACTGCTGCTACTACTGCACTACAGCTCAGGGAGAAGCTTTGCTCACTTACTACTGTATGAGAAATTCGTCACGCTATTCTGGGATGAAAAATGACTAACACAAATACTTAAAAGGGTAGAGGAAGATCTTTGTTAATAGCATCATCCTATATTCAATGTACTGTACTATGCTGATGATTATTTGAGCAATACACAAATAACTAAGTGAAAGGCACAAGGCAGCCACCTATTTATGTTTGCTTAACTTTACTGGGACACAATTTCAGTTTAAGACTGGACAAAACAAATCCATAAATCTGTCTACATTTAAAACAATCACATAAAAGGGTTAACTCTATATACCAGAACGTATAGTGGATCGTAAACTTCACCCCCAGCTTCTAAGATCCCAGTCTCGTAAAGGACACCTGATTATCCCTTGTTCTTCTTGTCCAGTTACCTGCTGTTGCTCTACACAGATTGTTTATTTTGTATATGATTCACCGCACCTCGAGCTTCAATCAATTGCTGTATTATTATTTGATATGTTCTTTTAAAATATGACATTCAACCTCGATGTTCTACCTGGTGGTCTAAGATTCAAATTTAGTTACAAAACAAAATGGGTTCCTGTACTAAAAGGTTTCAATCTGACCGAAACTAACCATTAGATTTGTAACCCATTAACTATACGGCCACTAAGAATAGGAACATTACGACTGTGCGATAATTCTGATAGGTTACGCTACATTATTTTGCAGTGGCGAATTAGGGTTAAGTCCTATTTAACCAGTCGCCGTGGATCCTATTAACTTGACAAGGATCCGATTTGTTGTTTTAAGATGAGATTCCACAAAGCAGGATGTACGAGTCGACGTTTCCCGACACTTTCCTTTTTTTTCAGCTATTTTTGTATTGCATGGATTTAATAACATTGTTAGTCAACTGTATTATAAATGAAATAATACAACATATCTTACTGAAAACTGTAGAGGTTCTTCAGGCGATAGAACCACCATTCCTCCCCTACAGCTGAACGCAAGTAAACAAACAAGACTAATAAAATTCTCCCTTTTCACATCCGTATATAAATGAACCCCTCTCGAGACATCACTAACGACGTGGACTAAAGAGGGAAGTCAAAACCTATCGGGGAAAAATAATGACGTCAAATATATTTCTCCGACATACTTCATCTTTAGTATTCTATAGCGAACCACAGAAGGTGATACAGACTTGAAATAGACCTTCCTGAGAACACACAGATGATGAGAATGATCTTCAATAACATCTCTCGAAATTTGTTGGGTTGAAAATGTTGTATAAGGTCTTCTGTCTCTTGAAGTTAAATGAGCTTATATTTGACTATGGAAAATATCAAGAGAAAGAAATAGGTGAAGAGCGATAGTTTGTGTGCCCCCGATTTGAGAAAATAATAGATATATAATGAAGAAATTGAAAGCAAAATGTGATTGACAAAGAAAAATAACAGACATAAATCAAAATTACAGGTTGCGGTATTTTGGTATATTGCAAACTTTCGCCAAGAATGAATAAAATACAAGACAAATGACAGAGGGATTTGCTAACAAGTTGATCATCATTATAATTACGTAAAAAACTTGATACGACAAAGATCAACCAAACCCAGATGTTATCGTACAATTCCTGGTGTTAAAGGATAATAAATGATCTGTTTATAACTTCTGATTCCGGATGGGTGGAGAACTGTTAATTATAATTATAATTAAAATTCTGAATAGTAACTGTAGATAATTATCTACAGTTACTATTCAGAATTTTTTACGGATCATGTGAAGATTAGGCAACCCAGCTTATTTCACCTGATGATTAAGCACCCTAACGCTACCTGGGGAGAGGGGGTATGGTTAGGTTTGGTTAGGTTAGGTTAGGTTAGGTTAGGTTAGGTTAGGTTAGGTTAGGTTCGCGTTAGGATGATTAATAATTAGATCAAATAACTTGGGGTGTCTTCTCTTCACGTGATCCAATTCATTTTACCTCACAACCTATCTTAAAGAATCCACAGCTTACAGTATCTCTCATCCATCTGGCTACTTTTATCACATCCATGTTCCACTCTCCTACATCATCAAAGCTGGGTGAACGGGTGAACTATGTATGCAAGCAAACTCCCACATACCTGCTGGCTCACGTTCTTACCTTTAATAACATTCTTCGGATTGCTGGCAGCTTGCTCACCTTTCATTACCCTTTCAGGTATTTTGACACCCATTTCTTCATCCACACGAGGAATAGTCTTTAGAGTATGAAATTTATAAAACTCTTTCCATTTCTAAACTCTCACTGTCCAGCCACACACACACACACACACTCTCTCTCTCTCTCACTTCCACAACTACCACCAACCTCTTGTTTACATCTGATCTTACCTTTATCCCTCTTATTTTTTTTTTTACTTAGTGTTGTAATTCTCCTGCCCCCCCCCTCCAGCTCTCTTCCATTCTTTGTTTCTATCTGTATCACCTCCCAATATCCCCTTTACAACTCCCTCTGTAAAATCATTAAAAAACCCGCTGCTACACACCAGCCCTCACTCCCAGTGTAACTATAAACAACTCAGCCAACTACTGTTTTTTTCTGACATTTACCTTGTGCTCTACTCACTGTCGCAGCAAGTATCTTTAATGTCTTAACTCTCCTGTAAAATATGACTGTCGCCTCCTGTATAGTTTTCCACACAAGGACAACACTGTGTAACTAATGCAGTAATCACTCGCATATTTTGTGCTTTTTTTCATAGAGAAAGAGGGAAGGACACAAACTGTGGAGTTGACGAAGAGAGTAATTTTGCGGAAGCAGATATTTCTAAACCTCAAAAGAAACTCAAGAGAAGCGTGAACAGTTTAGCGTTTATGTCAGGAGTATACGTCAGAGCATGGTAAAGTAGGAAAGTTCATAAAAGCTCACGAGTAAAAGTTTTTCGAGGAAGAAGACTCATGAATGATGACTTACCATTAGCTGCAAAGTTGAGACGCGGGAGAAACTGGAGTCCCAAAGTTTGGTCACTGATGGCTCGTGAGCTCATAACTGATATGCTTCCTGCACACTGCCGAGGATCACTGGATGGTCGAAACTCATTACAGAGACCCGAGGATGACAAACACACTCTCACGTAAATGCGCAGGGTAGAGTAGATCAGCAGGGGATTAAAAGCCAGGCTGAATTATTAAGAAGAAATAAATACTGTTGCTCGATACGTTCCTACGGGCAGGTGAAGATGATATATTACTGATTAAGTTTGACGGCCCAAAACTGTAACACTTAAAGGAAAAAATAAACCTCGTATTTAATTGCAGCCATCGCTAACTACCAGATACTGCAGATCCTCGTGGCTGTGTTAATCTATTTACCTTTAAAACAACTCATAGATTCATTGTAAACTCACAGGAAAGGCAAGTGTCTATGTATATAATTCTGCCAAAGAAATAAAAATATGAATGAAATCATTATATTGAAACCTTGGAATAACGATTACCATTTTACATCAATGTATAAAGTTTGTTTTTAATATTAAGCAAATGTTAACGAATATAAATATAAACTAATAACAATTAACAATATAAACTGTGCCTGATGGATATAATTAATACTCAACAAGTTCAGTATAAATGTGACAGATATAAGCGAGGCAGGGCAGCGTCAGAGATATCAAACAACAGGTAGGACAAAAATAATTCAGTACGCTGCTTTCAGTGAACTTGCTGTCATCACGTTATAAAAAACAATTACCCTGCGAGATACGACTTGATGACAGCAGCTGTAAAAATTCATATCTGCTTTTGGACATACATGCGAATTACACATGCATCAACTTAAAACTTTGGTCATTGTTAAAACCTGATATGATACACTCAGAGAAGGTCATGTTTTCCTCTTGTTTATCAACGCGTACGTATGAGATGTTCTCCTTTTGTTTCCTCAACCCTATAACCTCACCGCCACTATCTACGCCATCACTGCCCATACCATCACTGCCCACACCATCACTGCCCACACCATCACGACCCACACCATCACGACCCACACCATCACGACCCACACCATCACGACCCACACCATCACGACCCACACCATCACGACCCACACCACCACTGCCCACACCGTCACTACCTAGGAGTTTGTTTAATCAAATTATTCACTTCAATAAGAGCTTTACCTTTAAGTAATCTAGGAACATCAATCACCATCCCCCGCGTCAACTCTCTCACGAGTAAACACTAGACCCCACTGGTAAAAAGGTCTGCGGATAATTCAACCAAAACTTTAGGTGAAAATATATCAATCTTGATCTCAAACCATTTTACCAGAGTTTCGGGTCCTAATATAGATGTGGAAACACCATCTCCTACACGAAATTTGCATTATCTTCGACAGAAAGTTTCCGCAGCGTAAAAGGCTTTTGCCTCAAGAATAGAAATCCAATAATTCAGGAGGTGTGTTATAGGAGGGAGATAGTTACCTCCCGGAGTTGAAAACAAATTATTGGATGAAATATTGGTTCTCTATTTAGGTCGTTTACCAACACCTTCCTCCCCACACACAAGAGTCCAAGTGAAGCTTAGGTAGAAAATTTTCATATTTCTGGGCCCTTGGTTTATTTTCTGAAGACTGAACACACTCTTCTTGGTGAGAGTTAATATTGTTATTATATTTTTTTTTACAACACAAATACTGTACCTGAAAGAGTCAAAGATTATTAAATCAGAAACTGTCAGGAATATATGAAGGTAACAGCAGGAGTTGTGATGGTTTTTTTAATAGTGTGGTCATTAGTATCAGCTGCAGATAATGAAGACATGACAACCAAAATGCAGACAGAGTGACAATTTTAACGAGAAGAATATCATAACAAGTGTAATGAAAGAATCATTTATAAGACAAGCAGATAACGTCAATTTCAATAAGTCAGCGACGGTAAGTGGAGGAGCTGAGAAATACTTAATAGCAGAATAAAAGAAAACTGCAACAACAACAAAATACGTCATTCATGTGTCAAAGAAATGATTAGTCTGTAGGAAAAGTTTACTTACTCGAGGCAAAAATTCAACTTGTGTCTCAGCTACGCATCACCACGGGAAATATACAGACAATTATATTTAAATTTCATGCGTGCAATTTTGCCGTCGGAATTTTCGTGAGAAGTAAAGCGAATTTTCCAGTCGCGTCATATATCTGGCGCGGCGACAGCTCCACTATCACTAATATTAATGAAACTCTCGAAAAATTCAAAAGAAATCGTCTCGTTGTCGGGGGAAATATACAGACAATTATATTTAAATTTCATGCGTGCAATTTTGCCGTCGGAATTTTCGTGAGAAGTAAAGCGAATTTTCCAGTCGCGTCATATATCTGGCGCGGCGACAGCTCCACTATCACTAATATTAATGAAACTCTCGAGGCGAAAAGAAATCGCCGTTGTCGGGCCTGTCATCTGAAGGGATATACATTGTATCCACCTCTTGATGAAATAATGGTGAGTACATCAACTGCTTGGGGGAGGAAAGGATGGGAGAGATGACTGGAAGAGATGCCTGGAAGAGATGCCTGAGAGAGATGCCTGATTTTATAGTATTCTTCAAGTTCCTCCCGTGAGATGCTAGAAAAATTACATCCAAGAAACAAATAGTCATGTTGCTTTGTTTGATAAATTCCTTACATTCAACTCAACTAACACTCACCCAGATCATCCATCGAGGTAATGAGTACCTTGAAAAAAAAAAAAACTTTACACATCATCTCATCATCCTCAACTTCTACGGTCAATGTATAGTATTTCCTGTCACTTTCCCCACTGTTTATATATTTACATTTGGTTATTATCAAATTATTTTCGTTTCCTTCAACGTCTTTTTCCCCCCAGTGACACCTTTAGTCTAGGGATGTAACTTACTAGTGCCATCCCTGGAGTGAGTGTCCGCTCCCGCCACTATTTAACATATCAAGAGACGAACACGTGATTACCAGTTGGTTTAGGAGACACTGTGAACGGCAGAGTTTCACAGGGTAGAAATTTTAATTCTCGAGGGATACGGACATGTCAATGGTGGGATACGGACATGTCAATGGTGTGTGTCTGAAACTGAATATTTTAGTCAGTTATATTAAGGCTATTTCTCAAGGGGAAGGAGTAATGAATATCTGGTTTTAGTAAAGGGTAAGGATTATACTGGTTAGGTCGTGTATTTTGGCGCCATGTTTTGATCTTACTCAATTTATATATCAGTAATATTTTTATTATTCACATTTTTAGATAGACTTTTCTGAGCTGTGAGGTAAGAGTTGAGAAATAATGATTGAAGGGAACAGTGATTTTAATAATTAGGATAAAATTAGAGTTTGTTATTCTCATTAGTACCGCCATTATCTTCTCCCTTGTGGAATGGAATGAGTGTCTCTGATTGTATATGACCGTTATTATATTAATTAATTCCTGTATCGGTCAGTGTCAACACCAGCACCAACTTCGACCTCAGCACCACCATCATTATCATCATCATCATCATCTTCTATACCACTAACATTGTGACCACCTTTTAACCTCTTGAATACGATGATTTATCCCCTTGAGCAATTTGACTTCATGACTTTTGTAGTTATGTATCTTACGCAAGAAGTTAACAACATTACAACTAACACCATTACCTTAAAAATTTTCCCTTCCTATTAACTTTAACATCACTATCACCATAATCACTAATATCGACCTCACGACTACCACCATCACCACAATAACAATCAACTTTACCCCGACGACAAACACCACCATTATTAGAGCCAGAATCACCATCAAATTTACTACTTGCCAACACTAACTCCAGCCAGGACACAATCAAGGCTAAAGAGTCCAACATTTGCCAGTGTCAATAACAGACTGACTTCTTTAGCTCCACTTGACTATGACCTTCTTAAGGGTCTGAAGGGAGAAAAAGATTCAAAGTATTCCAATTTGGTGACCATTAACTCTTACCCAGTGACATCACCGTGTGGGGATGTAGTAAAGAATATTTGCTAGAAAAATAATGAAAAACACACGTAACATAACATCTCTCGTGTTTGTGTGTGTGTGTGTGTGTGTGTGTGTGTGTGTGTGTGTGTGTGTGTGTGTCTGTTCTTTGTCTTCGACGCTGTGAAACGGAAAACCCAAACTGGCCTCTTCCCTCCTCGCCCTTCTCCCCATTGTTTCATCCTCAACACTCGCCTTCCCTTTCTCCTCTACATATTTTAACTTCATCAGCATCTTCCTTCCCCTTTTCATTCTCAAAGTCCTCATTTTGTTTTTTAATCTTCTTTAATCTCTCTCCCTTTATAGACATACCATCCACCTCTTTCCCTTATACAACTATTAACATCTTATCACTTCTTCCTCATCTCATCTATCCCCCCTATCTCTCCTCCTTCTCTTTCCCTTCCCGACCCGACCCGACCCGACCCGGTCCGACCCGACCCGACCCAAATGCAGAACGAAATAAAAATTCACCTCACATAAGCATTTTTGAATCGTATTTTGGATAAGTTTATGCCCTGAGGATTTCCTGGACTCCTAATTAGCTTAATTAGAGGTAACGCAGGTGATACAGAGTGGAGGGGGGGGGGGCAGGTAGAAGATTGGGTGGAGGGGTAAAGTGGAGGGGGCAAGTGGAAGAGGGAGGTGGTGGATCCAGGTTGGTTGGTTGGTTGGTTGGTTGGTTTTGTTGGCCGTCAACATCATAGGTTATCACGTCTGTAGATATTCCGTTATTTACTGGTTTCGTCAATTTTCAAAGTGTTACTTGTGTTTCTCCTTCTAGCTTTTACTCTTCGTCACCAAGCGGTTAATCAAAGGATTGGTGACGAGAAGTGTAAAAGTAAGAAGAGGGAGAAGGTGAAGGGGTAATGTGGAGGAGGCAGGTGGAGGAGACAGGTGGAAGGGGTCAGATGGAAGGACAGGTGGAGGAGGCAGGTGGAAGGAGTCAGATGGAAGGACAGGTGGAGGAGGCAGGTGAAGGGGTCAGATGGAAGGACAGGTGGAGGAGGCAGGTGGAAGGAGTTAGATGGAAGGACAGGTGGAGGAGGCAGGTGGAAGGGGTCAGATGGAAGGACAGGTGGAGTAGGCAGGTGGAAGGGTCACTCTCTCTTCTTTCTCCTACCCTCTTACTTTAAAAAAAAAACATCAGTGGAAGGAGAAAGCAATTTACTCCCCTCATGGACAGGTAATAGATTTAAAATGGCATTGATCTGGATATATTTATTACTTATTGTCTGTTCTTGGCAGCTCATCCATTTAAAATAACCTCATAAAGAATTACACAACTTTACATATTCAATCATCATTAAATTGTTAACTGTGAGATATCATTTATAGTGGGGAACGTTCAAAGATATTATTGGCTGGTTATATTTTCATCATATTAATTTATATATTTTGATTAATCACGATCAATTTATAAAATGTATCATTCAGAGTGGGATTTAACTCTCTAGGTATTTAATCTTTCAGAAAAATAAATTCGGTGTTTATATGACGTGTTTTATTTATTTTATTTTTTTTCACTATCTGATATTAACTAACTCAACTAACTCATCAGGTTAAAATATCTCTTAGCTTTTTTTTTGTTGTTTACAGTTTTCCTGCCGCGAGTAATTGATTTCCCTCACTTTATATATACAGACTTCCAACGCCAATATTTTGCTGATAATCCCAAGATATATGAGACGATGAGGATAAAGTTATAGCGTTTTTTTTTTGGTATGGTAGAGAATGTGTGTGCGTGCACGTGTGTGTGTGTGTATGTGTGTGTATATATGTGTGTGTGTGTGTGTGTGTGTGTGTGTGTGTGTGTGTCTTGGAGTTGGACAACGGTAATGATACTGAGCTGCATTTAATTAAAGGTGAATGAGAGGGACGGTGTAAGAGGCACGATGTGGTGTTTAAGTAGGATGAGAGAGAGAGAGAGAGAGAGAGAGAGAGAGAGAGAGAGAGAGAGAGAGAGGAGAGAGAGAGAGAGAGAGAGAGAGAGAGAGAGAGAGAGAGAGAGAGAGAGAGAGAGAGAGAGAGAGAGAGAGGGGGGGTAGGTGATCAAGAGAAACCAGTGGCCCAGAAGGAGAGATGCCGGGAAGGAGGAGGAAGCCAAGAAGAGAGGGGAGATAAGAGAGAGAGAGAGAGAGAGAGAGAGAGAGGAGAGAGAGAGAGAGAGAGAGAGAGAGAGAGAGAGAGAGAGAGAGAGAGAGAGAGAGAGAGAGAGAGTGAAAGACTCATTGAAACCCATCTGAGCAAGGGAACAAAAAAGATAAGGATGTGATGAAAGAGAAAAGAAAATCTGATAAAAGGAGAGGACTTAAGAGTGAGTAAAAGGAGCCGATGAGTGGAATTGATGGTGAAGAGGAAGGAGGGGGATCTAGGCAGCAGAGAGGGCAATAAAAATACAAATTATGATATCAGATAAATCATGAGGTTAAGTGGTAGAGAATAACAAAGTAAATAGTAAGTCAATAAAGATGAAAAGTAATGCCCCCCCCCAAAAAAAAAGAAATCGAAACGTTTTATTCACCTCATTTTTTTTTAACTTGAAGAAAATCTGATTTGGAAGTTTTAATGTGAATAAGTTACGAAGCAGTTAACCAAGAATATGACAAGTTACAAAGTGAATTCTCTATGACTTTTTGTATTGATCTGAAAGAGGGATGAAGTAATGCATGAGGAAGTGCAGTGTAAATTATTTAGTAAAATGTTTTCATCTCACCTCACAGTATAAGAAAAATAAATTACAAGAACCGAAGAGAAAGACAATAAGAAATACACCGATTACGAAAACAACAACAGCAACAATAAAGGAAAGAACTACAAAAATCTGTCTTGAGGAGGAAAATATTAATGTTAAATATCATCATCATCATTGTTTTTCTCCCTTTCAACATGGCGCATGATCGTCGTCCTTCCTTCAGTTCACCTAACAACCCAGTCTTGAGTCTTCCCCGTGATTGATTTCGTTCATTCCACCTTTACTGACATCCCGTAACAGTTCCTCACCCCAGAGAACATGATCAATCCAGCTTATCTTGACCAGCCAGTTATCACACTTATAAGGCTCCTTCTTTATCCAGTCCTCTCTTCATTTGTTATCTTATCCATTTAACTAATCATTCCCTTTCTCCTCCACATCCACATCTCAAAAGCTTCGAACTGTTCCACATCTCTCTTCTTAAGTGTTGAGTTTACAGAGCAGTACACCCCAACACGTCACACCGCGAGTTCTCACAGTTTTCGTCAACAGTTTCTGACTCTTGTTGAATACGGTCTTTACCATCCCAATCCTTTGCAGAATCTCTGTTTTACATAATCCGTATAGAAGAAAAATGTCAAAAAATGGCTACTGCTAGTGAATGTATCAATTGTAGGTTACTATTAATAATGCATTACAACTATAGGCTTGTAACCACCAAGAGACTTCCAAAAACGCAGGGTATAGACTAAAATAGAAACATTCATAAAAATATATTAAAAATAAAAGTAGAATAAGTAAGTCCACAAAAAAAAAATGGATTTCACTTTAAAAATCTGCACGGTTCCACCTTCACACTCAGGAAGGCATTTCACAGTTTGCTTGTTGCTGAGAGGAAATACCAAGACAGCCACGATCCATGACATCTTATGGGAGGAGAGCCTGACCGTGCATCCTAAAGTCTTTGCAGAGTGACGCGAGCTATGTGGCGCTAGTCCAGTAGGGCTGAGTCAAAAGTGAACCTCACTCAACACTCGTGAAACAACGGCGGGGAAGATTTCCGATACAGGTTAAACATGAGAAACTAATGATTATTATTCGTGCGTCTGTTCACTGAGAACCTATAGCAGAGGACCAAATAACGGCATAATATTCCAACATCGAAAAAAAATAAAAGTCTTACAAATTAAATTGTCTTGTAAAATGTTGTGACCCTTCCGGATAATGACAAGCTTTTGGGAGGGAAGAGGAGGGGGGTGGGGGTTTTGGCGCCGAAATGAGGGTGAGGTGAAGCCCGGGTTGAACTTCGTAATCTGCTGATTTTTATTAATCGAATTATTTGAAGTATTTACACTCTTACTCCAGATAAACAAGATGAAACTACTGTATTTATGATGTTAACTTTACTAAATAGTGTGTAAATAATGGAGAGTTAAGTATAATCTGGGGTTACGTTATATTGAGAACCTCGCCGCTAACAGTGTGATGACTGTTAACTCCCAGCTTATAATCACCACCATTTTTGTATTGTGACGGCCAATACATCATAATCTACAATATTTAAACATACAATTTATTCCTGAAGCTCTGTGGTTTATGTGTGGCCTCAATGTGAGTGATGTAGGGTACAATTATGAGCTACTGATATATAACCGATCTCAACGTGACATTACTGCCGGGAGACATTTACTCACAAGATGAAATAAATCAACTGAAGGTATTGTTCAGAATAGCAAATGGAGCGAGACGCTTTATGTGCCAACAGGCAGCAGCGAATACGGTAGAGAATGCCACATATCTTAGCTGTTTTTGGCTGGATATACAGTTTATGTGTCTTTCAGTTGAGTTTCTCGTAAGATTTAGTGTTGTTGATGTAGTCATGTTTGTGTATGACCATTCTGCACTAGCCAGTATTAATGTTTTGACTATCAGAGTAAATCCATCCCTGGTATCTTATGGGGACGAGACACGGGCACTGCTCTATAGCCATGGTTCCGGTTAGTGTTCGTGAGCTGCTGCAATACACTAAAAATCCCGAGCTCTTGGGTAAATGGACCGGATGGCGATCTAGCGTTTTCTGCCCGTGATTCGTTTGCAGATACGATATAGTGAAATGAAAAGGATTCAGCCAGTTGATTACACACACCATGCTACTGTGGTAAGGTATGCAATTGACTGATAACTGATATGGGAAACCTAGTTATAGACCCACGACCGGCTTCACCGTAACAATGCAGGAGAGAAATAACCCATTTCACTGAGTATATACGTACAGCTGGACAGCAGGGCGTCAAACACAGGTATAAAGTGGAAACCCAGGTAGATTTTTTTTCCAAGTGGTGAGACGTGGTAGTTATACTGTACCATTTATGCCCAGGACTTTTGGTGTGTGTAATGTGTATGTCTGTATGTATATAAACAAAGAGACTTGAGGATGATAGTAATCCTCGTGTTGCTTTAGTAAGATCTACGGTGTTGAAGACATTCGCTTATCTTAGTGATGAGACCTCTAACAATAGCAAGACGGACACCGAGGTCATCAAGCGCCAAGATCTGGCATACAATGTAAAGGAATCACTCGCCTGGAATATATGACACTAGACGAACGTGAAAATGGAATAAATTTCAATGTTCTAAGGATAGTGACGCTATATCACTGTTGATGTGAGGCTTGGTCGCTGGAAACTATTAAATACGAAGAGATTGATGAATCCATTCCACACAAAAGTTTAGATGCAGCAGTTTATGACAGTAATTTTGTGTAAAATACAAAATGCTGTGATAGTCTTGTTACCCGCACAACTCCACAACATTATGGAGTAATTCTCTAAGGCTGAACCTGTTTATAGGTTAACCCTTGAAGACCAACACAGACAGAAGCCAACTTAGGGAAGTAGCATTCAGTTCTTAACTACTCAGAGCCGATGAAACTTTAATAGACACGCCTGAAAGGAAACTTGAATCTGAAGTCAAATTGTTAGTCCCTGAACATTCTGAAACGAAATGTATATCATCCCATTCTTAACGAAGCTACTCTCCTCGACTCTCTGCTCTTGACAGCTCACGCAATTTATACTGCAGTATTGATATAAAATTCCTTCACATATGATATTAAAGAAATTTCCCATCTGTTTATTTTTTATTTAACTTACGAATTAGAATTTTCTTTCGTTCAATTCTCGTTCAGATAATGCATTATTCATTTATTCTTTTTATAATTAGTTACATTGCTATATTGTTTGATGTCACCTTGAATATTTCGATACAACACGCCCGGTCTTGTGTAAATATATGCTACTCAAAGTCTCAATTAGCTGTCTGTGTAGTGACTAGGTCGCACACCCTTTCAAATAGACATGTGTCACACTCACTGACGGATGAAATTCTCTCTCTGTCACTCCCCCACACTTCCAGTATCTCTTTTGCCCTTCTCTTCCCTCCATGTCTTCACAATAAAAATGAAATTGATCTAGGGAGCATGACTGTTCTTCAGAAAGGTATTCTCCTGTATATAGGTAACATATAGCAAATGTTATGGACAGATATAAACAGACAGACACTCCAACAATCATTTTGACCTAAAAGGAATAATCTATAGATCGATGAAATTATTACCAAGTATAAAATAATACAAATACATTAGATTTAGTAACTGTTGGAGAGCAATTTGGTAACACACGATGGTTTGTTATCTGTTTTTACCATCGCTCTTAAACCTTCCAGGAGGAGTTATGGAGAGGGTGGCGGCTCCAGGGTGACGTATGATCGGATGTTACTTAAGTTAGGGTTCCTGGAACGCTGGAGATATTTAGTCAACTAACGCGAAACTGTAAACAACGGTGATAGAGGAACCCACAGTAAGCTTTATAAACACACACACACACACACACACACACACACACACACACACACACACACATACACACACACACAAAGGAGAAATTCAGATTATGTCCTTCTGTTTCTACTTTCGGGGACCTTAACTCTAATTTAAACATGAATTTAGTTGTTGTGTGTTGAGTGTAACACCATTTAATGAAAAGGAAAATATGAACAACACTAATTCCATTATTTATCCTACTTAACGTAATAGGCGTGTTTATTAGTCATGTTCTTGTGGTCTATGTGTTTCTTTTTCACAACACGGCATCCAGATTCCCTCTTTTATTACCTCCGTCGCCTCATACAAACCAAGAGAGGCAATCGAGTCTTAGTTGTCGAAGCCCATTCACAAAATATTCAATAATACATACATTTAGTGTCTCTCTCTCTCTCTCTCTCTCTCTCTCTCTCTCTCTCTCTCTCTCTCTCTCTCTCTCTCTCTCTCTCTCTCTCTCTCTCTCTCCTTCTTTGAATACACAAATATCTTCACTTTTCATTCTTCTGACATTATTCATATCACATCAATGTAAGTAAGGGAAATGAATGTTAGTTTATATGAAGAGAGAAGAGAAGTAGTTTAGGTTTGAAAGTGGGTGTGTGGAAGAATGGGAAAACTGGTGATAAATACAAATCGTAAGATAACTGAGGGAAAGAAAGTAATTGAAGCATTGATAAATTGTATAGAGAAAGAAGAGAAAGAGAGAGAACAGTCTTAGAGAAAATAAATACGTGGATAAATTGGGGAATAGATGAAATGTTTGTAGTGAATTAGATGTAAATAATAAGAAACACGATAACAAGACATGAGAAAAGATAGAAAAGAATGACAGAAAAAAAAGACCAATACTAACATTCATTTCTCCCTGTTTCCATCTCACATTTTTCTGTCATTTGCAACATTTACTCCCTTTCCATTTGTGCATCTTATGAAAGTCAAGATAAAATATTATTAGAGATGATAATGGATGAATGAATAGATAGAATGGCAGATAGAGAAATAAGTAGAAGGAGATAGATAAAAGGTAAATAATTAATTAGACAGATCAATCAATCAATCAATCAAGAGAGAGAGAGAATGGAGGTGTGTGTGTGTGTGTGTGTATGTGTGTGTGTGTTTTGGGGAAGGGAGGAGAGACGATGATAGGAAATAAGAAAACAGAAGAGGGAGGACAGGATAGTTGAAAAAAAAAAACAAAGAGAGAAGAACAGGTGAACAGAGATAAAGAAAGACCCAGAAAATCAAAGGAAAGAAGAAATGACGCGAGAGAAAGAAAGAGAGAAAGACAGAGAGAGAGAAGCCAAAGAGGACAAATAAAGAGCGAATCGAAGCATTTCCTTGGCTAGATAATCAAACTAAATGTAATGCCTCCTTAAGATGGGCTCTGTGCATATGTAAAAGAGGCATTTGCATATGTAAATCCGGCCACTCGATGACTGCTCAACATCCTATAATTCTCGAGGACAAAAGAAATCCTCCAATACGAACTCTCTGGGAGGCTTAAGAAGGGGTAAATAAATATGTTCTCTGGTATATATAACTGTTTCATTGACCAGATAGCTATATAAAGTATGAAAGTGTTATATATAGCGAAGTCTCTCTCTCTCTCTCTCTCTCTCTCTCTCTCTCTCTCTCTCTCTCTCTCTAAGGTAATATTTCTCCAGAGCTCAAAAACAAAATTAATTCCTTTTTTCCTACCGTAATGCTCTTATGGGGATATGATACCGAAGCAGCACAAGTACGGGAACTATTTACCCGGTATGAGTGAATTAGCAAAAAAATTGATATATATTAGATTTTTATATAATTGTTTCACTAGGTTGAACTCAATTAGTTGGTACGATGAATAATGCTTCCGAGAGAAATACAAATTTGTTCCACATGATGAATAACACTACTAGGATGATGAAGAGAGGTGGTAAGGATGTATGAATACAAGTTTGAGGATGATAATTAAAGAAAAGTAGGATGAAGGATATGATGAGTGTGACCATCTTGATGAATAAACTCACTGGACTGGTGAGTGAGGACGCTCAGTTACTCAGAACTGGATAAATGGAGAGAACAAGAAACAAAAACTATTGTTCTCATCAATATCACATCGAAGTCGATACGCCTATAAAAACATGTATATAAGTCACATACACCAACACCTACACATCCTAGTAAGGTTTATCTCATACACTTGCCACGTCACATGTCCCTAAGCAAAAATATCTAAAAAAAAAAATGCATTACTGCTTTTGATAAATTAAAAGGTATTTATTTAGACAAAATATTAAACTGGCTTATTATTTATACACTGAATTTGATTTTACTCTATGGAAAAAAACATTGTAGCTGCCTAATAAAGTTTAATACACTGAATACGTATATTACAGCAATTATTTACCCAAGGCAGAAATATCAAAATTGCATTATTATCTTGTCATCCGGCGATCAAAAAAATTAATTTAACAATATGATTTTGCACTATTACCTTAAAAATCACAAAAGCTAAAGAAATTACTTATGTACAATAAACACCAGTACATGATAGAAGGTTTTATTTTCCTCAGTCTGGGTAGCTAGTCGCTGTCCAGGAACATATATACAGTACAGTGTATTTCAAAAGATATATAATTGTATCATTACCGTCGTTACACTGGCACAGATCCATTTCCAAGAAGACGGTTCTATTATTCTTTTATTGAATAACTGGAAACTAATGAGCTCAGACTGAATTGTTGAAATTGTGTTTCACTCTTGGTTGATCAAACATGACCTCGTTGTAAGGAAAATCGACAAGATAAATTTACTTAACATTAATTAAGTCTGTCATACTTTTATTGTACATGTAATACAATTCATATGTATCCGAAAATATTCCCGTGATGGTGATTAAACACAATTTCACCCGTAAGAGCATTTTACAACATACTGATTCTTCATCAAGTATGTCTAGAGAATATATATATATATGAGATGACGGAATTCCATATTGCTAAGAAGGTTTAGCTAGTATTTATGTGAGGTAGATCTAACGCGTACACAGCTGCGAAATACATGATGGTCTAGTCTCTAGTGTGTGGAGTACTCTTCCTGGACTTGCTGAGTAAATGAACACATTAGGTTTGCCTGTGGCCGAGTGTGTGTGGGGTCAGTGAGGGAATATTTACTGAGCCTTTAGTCACGAGTAAGATATGTATCGGAATCTGTGTTTAATGTACCTGGTTCTCCCACCTGCTATACTCTCTTACGTCATTAATACTCATTGTTTCTTGTCACCTTTCTTTACCGTGTATGATACATCGGATTCTGTTTTTGCTTGCTGTAGTTATTCGATAAGTACCCTACTCTGTTTAATATAGCATTAGTCTCTGTAGGCAGGAACACAGTGAGACCTAAATAACTTTAGCTACCTAAACCCAACTTGATAACGAACTGTAAAGTTATTAAGCCAAGAGTCAAGATATGTTATCAACTTAAGTGGGGTGTAGCAGTTATCACCTCAGTACACTTGAACCAATCAATTAGATCCACAGCGTGAAGGGCGGGGCAATATTGCCCTCCACTCTGGCAGTGACGTGTTGCTTCAGTGCATGTCTATCACACGGCCCTGTTGGACGACGACTCTCAGGTACCTTGTTGACTTTTTTCCTCGAAAGGAGTCTGCTGACGCGACTTCCAAGATGTTAGTGGCGGAAACTTGTGATGAACTCTGAACGATCGTTATGAACAACACTCTGATGTGGTCCAGCACCAGTACCATTGTTGACGTATTGGAGAAAACTATTGAGTGAGCCTTATGTACTAAGTGACCGTACAGAAATTAATTGTATTTACCAACAGTCGTGCGCTCTTCTAACGCACGAGCCCGGTGAATGACCCCAAAGTGTTAAATTAATTTAATTGGTTTTATCTCGTATATTAGATCGCTGCAAAAACTAGACATTTATATTTTGTTAGCAAGTCACCCATCAGGCAGCTGCTCGAGGCACACACCCAGGTACGAGGTTGTCTCTAACGTGCCAAAACACAGCATTTAACTCAGATACAACAAAATATACTCCCTCCATTTATTCGTAAAAATATCAGAAGTATTTTTTGTTCACACTACACACTCACTAACACACTACACAGACCACACTCACTGACACACTACACATGTGTTAATAGTGCATATATAAATATTGTAGTAAAAGACAATTCAGTTCAGTTCAGTGTATATAAACTAACAACGCTAAAATTTCACCCATGCCATTTTAAATCAACCATCAATTTACCTTTAATTTCTGATCATATCCAAGTTATCGTATAATAATAATAATAATAATAATAATAATAATAATAATAATAATAATAATAATAATAATAATAATAATAATAATAATAATAATAATAATAATAATAAAAAGTTAATGTCATTTTCAGGGGAAGCTTTTTATTCAACCCAGTTTCGTTTATTGAGAGTTTTTCATCACTGGGAGTGGCATATTGAAAACAAAAAAATCCTCTTCAAATCTTTTTCACATCGGCAATTAAAACTTAATTTTGACCTAATGGCCTCTATATTATACTCAACCTCATAAGACTCGATTAGTTTATGTTTGGAGTTACAGTATTATTAATATTATTATAATTGACATATTATTATTATTATTATTATTATTATTATTATTATTATTATTATTATTATTATTATTCTTATTATTATTATTATTATTGTTGTAATTATTATTATTATTAGTGTGGTTGTCCAAATTGCGTGTGGTTATGTTTGGAAACCACTCGTATAACGATAAGTACGCCACTAGCCTAAGTGCCTTCCCTATCAAGCGCCTCCAGCTTATGAAAACAAACACGAGATATCACGAACGGAAAAAAAATTTGGTTATCATTCGGTCCTATATTCTTTGTAATTCTTTCTCTCTTTATACAATAATCCCTCAGAGGTCCTATAATCTCAAACACCCAGTCCCCCTATAATCCTGATCCCTTAACACATATGATAATTACTTGATTTAACTATGTGTTGTATGACTCTTGTATTCTCTTCGGTATCAAGAGGTCATACGCTAAAAAAATAAAACAATAAAATAGAGAGAAAATCATTTAATAATTCTTAAATATTATTGTTGGGTGTAAAACTGAAGACTTAGTGAACTGTGCATGAAGACCTTGGCCATTTAAGCACTTGAATTCATTAACACATTAATTCTAAAGTGGTATAGTTCATAAACATCTAAATCATCCGTCAAAAATATAGTCCAGAAATTCACCTTAAAGCTCTAGGAATTCGTCACTGTATTCAATTAACCCTCAAACATTATACTTCAAAAGTACTTCAAAATGGCACGACGAAAAGTGTACTCTACAATATGGCAAATAAAATAATCTAAAATACTGAAATATCCCTTTTATCCTACACAAAAGTCCAAGTGACAAGAGATTTAAAGTCCATTAACCTACTGCAACATGAATGCACTTCTTCCGCCTAGCAGTAAAACTCTAAAAAAATAAAAATAAAACATGGTACAGTATATTCCTCCGTCAACCACAGGCCATCCATCGAAAATGTCCTAAGTTCATTTTATTGGCCAGCTACACCTTCCTCCTCCCGCACATCGTACTCACTGAAATTCCTAACGGGCCTCAGAGATTAATGTGGTAGAGGCGGTCATTCCTCTCACGGACGCTGATAAAAACAGCCACACTGCCCTCGGCGAAATTGGAAAACAAAGGGTTAAAGCCCCTCCCTCAGTTTGTAAGGCCTTAAATATTGGGGAGTTATAGTTCTTTAGTTATGTATGTACAATGAAAGACAAAAGTCATGTCGTGAAATTTGGTGAACACATATGCCGAAGGGCTAAAACTTTAGGTGCCCTCTGCCTTGTGGTAGGGCTCTCATAATGTTTCATTAGTTATAAATCTTCGGACAAAACCGCGACACGACTTTTGTCTTTGGTTGTACACAGGTAACCACAAAAATATACGAAAAGATTCTATAGCGTTTTTATGATTATTCACAACTTCAGAGAGCTTAGTTACTGTGCCATAGTAGGGATGAGCTGCCAGGGAGAGTTGAGGCTGCGTATAAACTCCAATATACCAAGAGGGAAGACTAAACAGAGGCGCCGGGAGGTACAGTATTATCACAAAGGGATATTATATACTGTATATAGACAGACAGAAACAGATAGACAGATAAATGAGGGGGTAAGGGAAAACAGACAGATATTAAACGATGAATCTACATCAAGTTTTACGTAACAACAATACGGATGTGAATGAGTATTCTTGAACCACTCGGTGTGACCTTGCCAAACATCACAGATTTGACGGACGCCTGTTTCCTCCTGTACTAACACTGGATACACCAACCTCCCGAACGGCTAGTAAACTGATAAGTGCATGTTGAAAAAAAAAAAGAGGACAAGACCTAGAGTACCACAAGGCTCGAGTAATATCTATATCCCGTACCAGAAACAAAGGAGGAGGGGGCAAAGACACACACAGACACACGCACATCTACAAACTTGGAGATAGAAGGTAAAATTTTCGGGATGCCGGACACGAGGAAGATGGATTGTGCAAACTTGTATCAACATGGCGCCCTAGAAACACAAGGAGGAATGAGTGGGAGGAGGAGGGAGCAAGAGGAGGAATGAAGGAGATATGAGGAAAGTTTAACAGATATACTATGAGGAGGGAGGATGGGGTGGTTAACTGAGAGAAGTTCCCGGGGTTAGGAGAGCGATGTGAGATAGAACATAATAACCATTAATAAAAGTTACCACACAACGATAACTAAAAAAATGGTCTTTAGTAAATATTGAGAGAGGGAGAAGGTCGTTCGGTAAGGGGGAGGGGGAGGGGGATGATTGTGTTGAGGTGAGTAAAGTGGATGAGAGGATTGTAAGGTGATTGTGAGAGCTCATGATTACAATATATCCAGAATCAGTGTTGTTTACAATCTATTCTCTCTAACATCATAAGTTTCGATAGTCTACGTGTGAACGCTGAGGAACATCAGTACAACTTGTCTTGGTCACCAAAATTATCATTACGTTTTTCTTCTTAATGCCGTTTGTTTGCGATGTACCGTAACTCTGTCATGATATAAAGTCGGCAGTTTTTTACACCTATTTTTTTTTCAATCTAGTTGTTTAATCATATACAGTACAGTTACAGTAATTACATTTGAATAATTATTTTGTTGATACTTGTAAAATGCACTTTAGCTGTAAGGATATTACATGATTACTGTATCTCTAGACTTATGCCGTGATTTTTCTTTGATTTCAAATGATCCAACAATTGCCTCGCCTCTGCCATGAACACTAACATATGTAGGCAGTAAAGAATCCGAATCAGAATATGATCTTAATTAATTGTCGTTTCTTTTTAGAAGAAGTTGGCAAGCAGATGGAAATTATGGATTCTGTTTCTTCCCTGGGATTTATTAGGTACCTCAGAGAGAAGTAGCTGTCTGCGATGAAGATATTTCAGTATTGGAAAAAAGTAGATTCTTATTTAATTAACACAAACAGAAATTTGGAAAATCTGAACGTCCATTCAGTAGAGGATGGACAAAATATGACAAAAGAAGCCCTACCCAGACAGAGTCACCTTCAGTTTCTTCAGCCTATAATAACTGCCATGAGAGCTGGCGGGGTGTTCACCATGGCACTTGAAGTGTCAGAGCGGCGGGTGAAGGCCAGGCAACATCAGCTGCTGCTGTTGTGGGCGTTAGTGTGGCGGTGTTACACCACAATTATGACCACTTTCTTCTTTATTAATGATATATTTAATATACCCCTAGATGATGTTGGAAACATGACCGCTTACTTTACCTCAGCGAGTTTCTCCATCTTCATTACTTTTTTGTTGGCGTTTCTTTGTTTCAAGGGTTCTCAGCTGGCTCAAGTCTTCATCAAGCTAAACACTCTGGATGTTTATCTCACAAACTTAGAATGTGAAACTCATATCCGTAAAGCCAAAACGATACCTCAACCCAGGGGAATCTTACATGATCCTTTGCTCTTGATTTTGCTGGGGCATTCAGCCTTCTGTGTCACACTTCAGATAGTTTTAACTAAATATTTGGAGCTTAAAGACTTTTCCAGCCATGTTCTTATATCTGTAGTCAGTTTCAGCATATCGACGGCAATGTGGGCATTTATGGGGCTGTACAGATTATTCATGAAACTAATGGCTTACGACGTGCGACGTGCCATGGCTTGCGTCGCCATGGACGACACGGATGTGTTTCATCCCAGTTATTGGCAACATCATCTTGATGGTCGGCTTGTACTTGACATCCCACGCGTAAACAATGGTCTCGTCGGTGAAACCAGCGACACCCAACACGTCGACAATAGCCACGTTGATGTTATCAGCGACACCCCACACGTAGACAATGGTGTCTTCGGTGTCGCCAGAGACATATTTTTCATAGACCACAACACTACACTTATGGACAGCGACACATCACTTGTCGACAAGAGAGCAACTGACCTTAACAGATACAAATCGTCCGTCGACAGTGACACAACGTCCGCCGACCGTAATATACTACCCGTCGATTGTGACAAATCACCCATCGACAGCAACACATCACAGACAACAAAACTGACGAAAGAGGTAACAGGTACAAGCACGCCCTCAGAGCAGGCAAGATGCGACGTCACTGCCACACACCGGAAGGTGACGGAGGCCCAACAAGAGAGAAGCACCGCTCAGGAGAATCTACGTCGTCTCGGTGTCGCCTTCTTCATGGTAAGTCGACCAAACTTCGCGCACCTGACACCATTTAGCATAGCACACACACTCTATACTATGCTAAGTGATGTTTCAAACTTTTGTATTTACGTTTTCTAGATACAGTTGGGTACAAAACACGTACATATGAACACCATTACACCTATTGATGGAGGAGCTACACGGGTTTGGATTCTGAAAGGTTGCTATGATGAATATTCCAAGTTAGTGGTGGTCTAAGGAAGCACTTCACTCGCTGTTTACGTTGGTTCTACTCGTTGGGTGTTATATTTGGACCGAAAATATTTGACCGGAAAACATAGCTAATAGTCGCCATCGTTCGGGACGTTACAGAAAAATATAGTGTCCCACATTCAAAAGAATTAGATTACTTGAAAATTAAACACCACAGATAATTAGACCTGATGATCAGACACCCCAACGCTAACGTAATCCCCCAAATAGCATTAGTGCGTTTAATCATCAGGTGAAATAAGCTGAGATTGTTTAACCTTCAGTTGATCCGGAGAGTCACTGGATACATGTATTGTTAGGTATAAGAGGGAACACACACACACACACACACACACACACACACACACACACACACACACACACACACACACACACACACACACACACACACACACACACACACACACACACACACACACACACACACACACACACACACACACACACACACACACACACACACACACACACACACACACACACACACACACACACACACACACACACACACACACACACACACACACACACACACACACACACACACACACACACACACACACACACACACACACACACACACACACACACACACACACACACACACACACACACACACACACACACACACACACACACACACACACACACACACACACACACACACACACACACACACACACACACACACACACACACACACACACACACACACACACACACACACACACACACACACACACACACACACACACACACACACACACACACACACACACACACACACACACACACACACACACACACACACACACACACACACACACACACACACACACACACACACACACACACACACCGTACAATTGCTTCATGTTCCTGGTAGTAAAATGATGACTTGGCTTCAGATCACAGTTTGGATCCTCAACTATGTACAGTACTGTGCAGTAAATAAAGCCTATGTAAGTGGAAGCAGGGGTTTCGGGACAAAACTGAGGCACAAAGGGCATTGTCTTTGGTATGGTTCAAGTTTTTTGCTACAAATCATGACATTAACGTCACTAAAGTCCCTATCGCAGTACAAGGGAATATTATTAAAGGATGACAGATTTTACTTGACAATCCAGAGTACCAGAGAGATGCGTGCACTTTAATTTTAGTTGTTGATAACTGGTGTATCTATTAACCTATAACACGTGCTTTAAGGCATTAGTTGTTGAAGAGCAGTTGTAACATTTTAACATCAACTTAGCTAAGCCTTCTTGCCCCCAGCTGATATAAACTATCTCTAGTTGCCGGAACAATAGTGGCTGTTACCATTCACGTTACCAGAATAATATGAACACTTTCTTTTATGATTAAAATTTCTCTGCAGGGAGATATTATACTGTTGTATGAACACCAATGGAATTTATTCTCTCGTTGTTATTATATAATGACCATAAAATTGGTCCGCAAGGAGGCATTATACTGATATATGAATGCAAAGAAAATAGAATAGACTATCTAATACAATACACATGCAACAAAAAGGATTAAGTGCGCTGACTAATCCCTCAAATTCATATTTGTTTTACAGTTTTTCACAATAAGATTACTTAGACAATATAATAATGACTGCCAACACTCTTCATATCATAGGCTGAGGAACCATCTCTAGTCACAAACACACCTAGGCTTGTACCCTGAATTGATTTAACCCTACTAATTAAAATCGATATTCCCTTGACCAACACAAACATGAACCTGAAATGAATGACAGGAATTAACCTTGCTTAACCTATCCTGTCCCTAAAATAACATAACTTGCCTTAATCAATCCTAACTTTACCTTGCTCTAACACAACCTTCTTCACAATAACTAAACGCAGGTTAAGTTCAGTTTATGTCCGGGTTTGTAGATCTATTTTTGCCCAGCAGTCTTTTGAAAATATTTGTCGCTGAGCCGGTATACTAAAACTTTCCGAGTAAGTGAGTTGTCCGAGTAGCCTCCAACCAACACAAAACAACGCAGTAATCAACCTCGGTAATTGTGTATATTGGTGAGATAGTATTATTGTGGCAGTGTATTGAACAAACACGTTCATGTGACGACGAAGTGTTTGGTTAATATTTTCTTCAGGTTTATGACACTGCATCAGTGCTTGGTGTCTGAATGATGGATACCTTAGTTATTATTAAATACCAGACAGTAGAATACATCACATTGATACAATTCGCACTTTATTATATATTAATAACATAGTCATTATACTAGTATCATCATCAACAAGAATATATATACACATTATAATGCTAAATATGTACTATATAACGAAGGCAGTTTCATTGAATTGAATGCTATTACAAGAAAAGGTCACCAACGATAGACATTTGTAAATAATTAAAAAGCAACACACTAACAAAACCACAAGAATGAAGGAAATTGCAGTAGACTTGTTGGCCAGCACTAGGCAGCCTGCTTACACCTGTCTCTAGGTACTCATTTATCATATACGTTAAGCTTCGCAGCTAGTTTGAGCTTATAAGATAGTTTGTTAACTTAGTTACTATATCGCCTTTAACGTTATCTTCCACTTAAACACTTCGATCAATCTCCCCTACCTACGTCTCTCTAGAGAATGCAATTTAAATTTTCTTGATTTGCCTCTATACTCAAGGTTCTTAATGCCAGGATTAACTTAGCCATCAACACCTGAATGCTTTCTAAGGAAACCGTACAATCCAAGTGGGGTCTCACGCGAGATCGGGTTTTAAGATAACATCGCTTCTCCTGTTACTAATGCTTCTACATACGAACTCGTAGTAATTTGCTAACCTTATTTCGTACATAAATGTAGTACGGTCTAGGTTTTAGGTCCTTACTTATCATCACCCCCAAATCTTTCTAACAATCAAATTCTTTATACCATTTTACAGTCCAATGCAGAAGTTTGTTTAGGCCAACCTGTAAAATTTCGGAGTTTTCATCCATAACTGTGTCCTGATTGGATAAGGATCCCATGCAATAGTCATCAACACATGCGCTAAGACTTAACCTTGTTCAATAGACTTTCATTTATTACATTTGTAGTAACCGAGTAAAAACAACGCTATACTCTTAAGTGTCGCTGGTTAGCACTCAGGACACCCCAAATCCAAACAGAGGTGAATGGGAACCTAAATTTACATCTGAGGAAATGCAAGCGGTCGAGTGCAGAGCCGACCACGCTGCTTCCTCGTGGACCACAAAAAGACTTATTCCACAGCGCAGTTTACCGCACTCCCCCTTTCACTACTTCCTTCGAGTTCTCATATGCACATTGTAGAAGGTCACTTATGCCCGTTATCTTGGATTAGTATTACACCAAACACTTTAGATGACCTTTGTATTAAATAGTATGAATGTCCTCTGATGTTTCTTTATTTTGACCTTCAACCTGGAGACGGAGGAGATCAAGTCCGAGTTTCTGGACTACGTAGGGTTGGCGGTGAGCTGCTTCATGTTCATGTACACCGTCATCATCATCTCCATCACGTACGAGGCCATGACGGAGAACAACCCCGTCATCAAAATGTTGGGCTTCAGCGTCATGACACCTCTCGTCTGCATCATCCTCATCTGTTCCTCCCCAGAAATCCTTAGAAAACAGGTGAATTTTCCTACGTGTGTGTGTGTGTGTGTGTACAGAGTATAATGTGTTTTCTATAGTAATTTGGGATAGTCTTTTCTCGTTGAACTGAATTAAAAATGTAATGAAGTGATCATTATGAGTAACGAAGGTAACTAGCGAATACCCTACTAGTTGCACAGTATATATACAAGTTCCTCACATTAACTTACTGTAAGTTCCTTTTATAATCAGTTCGTCGTTCAGCGGTTTCAGTCTACTCTAATATATAGACACAGACATATCATTGTACATAAATACATGCAAGAACATGTGGACACACGAAGACAATTGAAACACACGAAAACGTTCGTATACACGATGAGATACACGCACTCAACCTCACTTTAACACACACACAGGCAAAATTTCACAAGCACACATATTCACAAACAAAATCAATCACACTATTACATCCACAAACACCCATATAAACTAACGCTCTCAAAGACAAGCAAAGTGATTATCCTAAGACCTTCCCAGAGAACCAATGTGAATGTCCCTCCTTCAGGTGTGGGAAGTAGATGTGGTCCTTCAGCGCCTTCAGCTTACGTGTACTTGTGAGACCCAGGACAAACAGGTGAGCTAATTAAGGTGTTCGTCATTTATAGCAAAATAAACTCTTCGTTAATTCGTGATCTTGAGCATTTGTAAACTGGTACTACTAATTTGGTTATTTATATTCTCATTACACCCTTTGTCCTAAGTGTGTGAGTGTAGTGGTGTGAGTGAAGCTTAAGTGTGAGTGTGTGGTGGTGTGAGTGTGTGGTGGTGTGAGTGTGTGGTGGTGTGAGTGTGTGGTAGTGTGAGTGTGTGGTAGTGCGAGTGTGTGTTAGTGTGAGCGAAGCCTAAATGTGAGTGTGTGGTAGTGTTAGTGAAGCCGAAGTGTGATTATGTGCTAGTGTTAGTGAAGCATAAGTGTGAGAGTGTGGTAGTGTGAGTGAAGCCTAAGTGTGTGTGGTGGTGTGAGTGAAGCTTAGTCAAACGTCAACAGGAGGAAACCTATGGAGAGATCACCCCGTCTCACTAGCTCCTCCTGCAGTAGTATTTACACTAGCACAAAAATCTTCACATAACTGCCATGTTGATGTTTGTAATAGCGATGTTAGATTAAGTTAACTATTTCTATTCAAATGTTAAAAAAAATATATTTTAGTAACACTTCGGCTAATTCCTTTCACGTCAGCATTAATATCATCACATTATTATCTGATCTCACATTGTTAATCTAAACGTATTAACAAACGATAATACTAAAAGTTAAGCCGATGATTCTGAGCTACAAGATATTTTTCCCAAAGCCTAAAAAAAAATAGTCATGATAGTAGTTTTCGTAATAAGAGACTAAATATTATTAACCTATAACAACATATTTTACAACGAAATACTTGCAGCTGTGAATAAAGGAGTGAGTTAATAATGTAATTAAATGTAATTGTCTTCGAATCATCATCATCTCAATTCTTGTGTCACGCCAGCAATCAATTTATCCAACACCTCAAATTTAAACCTCTAAACAATGGAGAGACAATGTTTTTAATTCTCTATAAGACTCTTGGTTCGTATTGGTGATTATCTCATTGTGACATATTAATGATGGCACTGAGGCAAAGGGAAGCATACTTCCTCTCCCCAGTTTACAGGAAGTGGCACTGCAAACTACATAAACCTTAACGCCTATGCTGCTGCTGCTGTTGTTATTTTTATCTGTATTTACTGGTGAACTATGATCCTGTGATGCCAGTAGGAGCACTAATTACAGGACAACTGGTAACCGGGCCTCACAAATATCACGATTCCTGTAAAAGACATTTGTTTGAGCTTAACTTTGAAATATAATATAAACACAAAAGTCTTAATAAAATCATTTCAAATTATTTTATCACCCGTCGTATTGGAAGCTTTATTTTAGCCACCCAACCTACCCTGTGTACCTAACTTTTCCTTTATATTCTACAAGATAAAATCGGCTCTTCCTCTGCCTGCACCCAACACGTGTGTGGCATCAAAATCGGTGTACTGTACTCGTCGTTTCTGAGAGGATAATTTGAGACTCTAGATTATCCATTACGACTGGAAAAAACATGAAGGAGCTTAATGGAACGTGAAATTGGATGGCACTTAGGAGAGAGAGAGAGAGAGAGAGAGAGAGAGAGAGAGAGAGAGAGAGAGAGAGAGAGAGAGAGAGAGAGAGAGAGACTAACATATTATCTCCGGTCAACAGCTAGCAGTGTTGAGGGGGATCCTACATAGGTTGAGAGATTTCAACATAGGCGGCTGTTTCTCCCTGGGTAATCACGTCCTCATATCGGTAAGTGACCCAGTTACTTATCTCTACTTTTCTGTTACTCAAATCAACATTCGTTACTCACTTCTACCTATTTATTGTAAGTTACCAAACGAATGATAATATGAAAACGTCAATAAACAGATAACCCCCCAAAAAACATAATATAACAAAATATGAATAGAATAGAGAGATAAATACAAATACAAATATAAGAAAATAAAAATGGAATTCGAATAAGTCTAAAAAAAATTAAGACAATAATGACAAGAAGTAACTCATTTTTTTTTTATATATGGCAGAATATTTCCAAATGTTTCCACCAACATTGAGTAAGAAGCGAAGGGCTAGAGCACCATACTAAGCTACCTTGTTAAGTAAGGCATCGTAATCTAACTAGAATAAGTGCCAGTAATGTTATAAGAGATACTCATAAGTTAAGTGATTAAATTTAACATAATTTGTCGTAAAAGTCAAAGATAATATCAATCTTAGAAGTTATTTTTGTTTCATCTATAATTATCTATGAGAGAATTACTTTTTTCTTGTATTTATTAGATCAGGTGTCATTTGGCCTTTTATTATCATCAGGCAATTATTTCCGCCTATAATTCACCTAGACTTAAATTATTCTCTCCTATAATTATCCTAAACGTCAATTATTTCCACCTAATTAGCCTAGACTTCAATTATTCTCTTATATAATTATCACATAAGATTTATTTTCACCTACCTATAATCATGTTACTTATAAATTATTCACTTTTATAATTGACTTTGAAGTCAATTAATTTCACCGAAAATTATCCTATGTGAATTATCTTTACTTACAATTACCACATAATTGAATCATTCTCACCTAATTACCTCAAAAGTTAATTATCCTCACCTTTAAGTATCCTGATAATTAATCATCCCTACGTATAATTTAACATCAAGTCATGTGTATGGAATGAAATACGAGAGTTCTGTAGGTATAGAAAAAAGATTTTACCTTGATTACATTTTTACTTTAATTATTACCATGTTTTAATTTGTTAATGCATGTGTTGGTACAGTAAGTAATTACAATTTAATCTGCAGGATGCAGTATATATTTATGGTTCAGTGAAGCTATATGTGTACGGGATATATTCCTACACACACACACACACACACACACACACACACACACACACACACACACATTCATATCAAAACATATATATGTTGGGCTCAAGAGAGCGAAAACTACCACAACGCGTTGTGGATGCTTTCAAAAGAACTAGAAAACTAGTCTAACCTAACCTGTAGCAAAATTTCGCTTTCGGGATATTTTCCAAACAACCACAACGCGTTGTGGTTAATTTTTTATCTCTGAGCCCAACATACACACACACACACACATAAAAAACACGATTATATACATACATATACACAAATACATACATTATATGCAGAAATACACACAGAAACAAACAGTCTTTCTCACCCCCTCCCCTGTATACGATTTCCATTGTTTCACGATTTGCCTCATTATCCCATAGGCTTCTCCATTTACACTAACCAAACCAAACCATAGTCTTTCCCATTTTCACTATTCCCCATTACCCTCCCCACCCCCATGTTATCTTGCCCACTCCTCGCTACAGGTGGGAGGGTTCGTGTTGACGTACCTAGTGGTATTGCTTCAAGTGGGCGAGACCTCTACCTTCAGTGATGAACAACGCCACTATAACAACAACAACCGCACACAGGATTGGCTCTGGTTCCGCTTTAAGGACGAGTGAGGGACCTTTGTGTGTGTGTGGGGGGGAGTGTTTGTGTGTGTGTTGTCTGTGAGGGGTGATTGTGTTTGTTTGTCTGTGAGGGGTGATTGTGTTTGTTTGTCTGTGAGGGGTGATTGTGTTTGTTTGTCTGTGAGGGGTGATTGTGTTTGTTTGTGTGTGAGGGGGCAGTGTTTGTTTGTGTGTGAGGGAGGCAGTATTTGTTTGTGTGTCAGGAGGACAGTGTTTGTCTGTATGTTTGTTAGTGGAGGGCAGTATTTATTTGTTTGTTTGTTTGGTTATTTGTGTGTAGACAGTATTTTTGTGTGTTTGTCGTGTGTGTTTCTGGACGTGTATGTGTGTTTAGGACGCAGAATGTGTAGATTTAGAACAAGTGGATGAGAATACCATGTAAGTGTGGTGCTGAGAAAGTCAAGTACAGTATGTATGTTACTGAGACTGGCATGTATGTGTGTATGTATGTGTGTATGTATGTATGTATGTATGTATGTATGTATGTATGTATGTATGTATGTATGTATGTATGCATGTTACTGAGAATGGCATGTAAGAGTGGTGCGGATAATGTCATATATAAGTGTTGCTGAGAATGGTATGTATGTATGTATATGGATAAGAGCATTATGTATGCATGTTGATGAGAAAGTAATACACATTTAGATGGACATGTTCAATATGTATAGCCTATAATGTTACGCATGTCGGCTAAGATACTTGTAATACTAAGAAAGAATATATAAACAATGTGTATAGCCGAGACAATACGGAGAGTATGACTAAGGACACAGGAAGAGTTATCAGTTTAAAAAAAAATACTCGTAACTCCTGTTTGAAAGTATGGTTACCTAATGCCAATGGAATTTATGCATACAAAATCAACTTAATATTACAAGAATTATAAAACTCTCTTGTCTATCAATGAACTACGGGGTCTTTAGATTATGTATCAATTATGTAGCCTGATAGTGGCAAATAAGGATTGTATCAGTAGTCATTAAACTACACCGAAGAGATGTGTGTGTGTGTTATTTATGTCCCATTTGTAATACCCAGAAAAACATTATAAGCGTTATTGTTCTTCTATATATAAAGTACTGGATCTGTGTATTAGAGGGCAGGAACTTGCTTTGAGCTGTGGTTTGACTCATTGATGCTTTTAATCAGTTCTTATTCTTTAACAATGGAGATAACTTAAATAATAATAATAATAATAATAATAATAATAATAATAATAATAATAATAATAATAATAATAATATCGATAACAAAACATTATTAATAATAATAACAATAATTAATAATAATAACAATAATTAATAATAATAATAATAATAATAATAATAATAATAATAATAATAATAATAATAATAATAATAATAATAATGTATACACTGTAGAAATGAATATATCATTATCACAAACGACGACCCTCGACTTTAGAGCACCCAACAGCACTCTACCTCCTGAGGCCCCTGTTGAGGTAGTCTTCGTGTTTTTGTTTTGTTTATATTACGAGTGCTGGAGTCGGCTCTTGGTAACATTGTGAAACATGAATGTATGAAAAGGAGGAGAGTTACCACAGTAATTATACACAACAGCAACAATTTTAAAACGGGGAGGAAAAATAATATATAAAAAGAAAGGTTAAAGGATATACAACAGCGGGAAGTCAATGGCGGCCAAAGTTGAACTCTTGTTATGTTGGTACTTCAATGAGCCGCTTAGTGCAACACATGAAAGGATGTATTTTACGTCAAAAGCACAAAAGAAATGTAATTTAAAGTTGTTGTAAACGTGTCAAACCAATGTAAGTTAGAACAAATTTCAAACTACGATCAAAATAATGTTTTTGTCTACTTTGCCGTGCAGTACAACAACAGAGGTGTAGCACTGGGGAGAAAAGTGAAAGTGACCTGCAACGAAATCTGTGTCCGGTGCCTCAGTCTTTTGTCTGTAATGAGCGCCGTCATTAGCTGAACTCGGAACTAGGTCATTAGATGGACTCAAAACTTGACGTGAATGTGGCAATAACAACGAGCGATGAAGTCCTTCTGAGACATCAATCGGGGATGATTCTTGGTCCAATGGGACGTTGATGAAAATTGGAGCCGTGGCGGCCACCTTAGTGAGGCTGGCCGTCCATTGTGTGGCGGCCAACTCCTCGTCCTCGTTTTACCTGTAATAACGGTCAAAGGTCGAGGTTTAGTTGTCCTTCTTATGTCTCGTTTAGTAGCAGCGAGATATATTGTTCTGGTTGTTTCCTCTTTGTTCGTCTGGCAACAAAGTACAACAGATGATAACTTCTTTCTTTTCCAACTACTGGATTTGAAACTTGGAGAAAAGTGCTGAGATAAAAAACATTCAGTAAGAAGTATAAAGAATATGATGTGACGACTGTAGAGTTACATCTCTATTTCTATTTCGGATGATTAAACTTCATCTATTGAAAATCTACTACAGAAATTGGAATGTTACTTCGTTGAAATCTATTAATTAACAACACATTTATCAATATTAATTAAATTCTTTCATAAATCTATTTTCTTTTGACAGACTTGATCTTGTCTTTGCTAGAAGGGAACGTAGGACAAACCTCAGACACAGGCAGACGAAGTGATACCTTAACAGAGTCAAAGGTGAAAACTCGTTAATATTTTGGGACGAGAGGAAGATTACCTATCACTCCTCTGATGCCAGACTATACAAGTCTCACACAACCACCCTTTAATGTATAGTTTTACCTGCGACTGAATCAATTTGAGTGAGTTTATCGTTATCAATTCCCTCCGCTGAGCTCCGTAGACACCACAGTCCACGGACAGAGGTAGGTGTGTGTGTGTATGTCGGTCCTGGACAACCTAAATGTTCAACCTTGAGTATGATGCCATAAAGTATAAACGGTCACTAATTTCTTCTTTCTTGCATTCCATAATTTTCCGTTGTATTAAAAGTGAACGTGGGAAATTTAAAAGAGCAATAATGTATACTGAGAAGCAATTCAGGAGCAGCGGCCCAGAAGTGAAAGAATCGGCAACAGCTAACGCTCATTTGTTCAGGCAAACATTAGATTACCGTCTCTTATTACACGATTCAACTCGCCTTCCGAGAGAACCTTTTCACGAAAATTTTACTCTTTCTCTTCCTTGCCAAAAATGACAAAAGAGGTAATTAGCGGCAGAATGGGAGAGTAAGCTTCAAGAACTTTGGCAGTTCTTAATAGTTTCTGCTGCACAGTGCTGTCAGGTCTTGGCGGCTTGACGTGAGCACTTCCCCTGCGGCGTTGAGAGTTGCCGCAGCAAACCCAGACTGTGGGGCTTGTGATTAATGGGCTACTGTGTTGTGCTGCAGTTTTTTCCTTACTGTGCCCGACTCTTCTCTCAGCAAATCCTCTCTTCTCCTTCATAATCTTCCCTCTTTTCTCGCATCTTACATTAATCTATACTTTTTTCCTTGTCTTATCTCTCTCCTCTTTCTTCAATCTCCCGTTTCTCTTCATCATATTCTCTTTTCTGTCTCATATATTCCTTAAACACACCTCATACTTCATAACCCTCCCTCTACCTCTAACAGACTCATATTACCCTCATTTTTTCTTCCTTCTCACCTCACGCCATTCTCAAATCTCTCTCACGTTTCTCCTTTCTCTCTTCTTCTTCACATATATTTCCTCCTTTAAACAGGCTTCCTGCTTTATACAAACTTTCCTCCTTGATACCTTCATGCCTCAGTCCCTCACATTTTCTCCCCAAACTATGTATTTTCCTCTCTTATCACACCTCCCTACCCCCCCTCCCTTACACCTTCGCAACTCGCTCTCCTCTCATTACCTTCCTCCCTCCCTCATACCTTCACATTCTCCCTTATCTCTCACCCTCCCTTCCTCCCTCACACTTTTGTTCTACCCTATTTCCTCACCCCCCTCCCCTCTCTCTTCCCTTCCTCACATCACCTCACCTCAACAGCCAGACGCCAGCTTTTGCCGACAACTTCTCACTACTCCGGCAGCTGTTGAATTGTTTTTGGGAACGGGCGGCCAAGCAGTACACACAGCCCCCGTGGCGAAGGTAAACATCGCCTTTGTGCTTGTGTGACGCCTCGTCCCCCATCCTGAAATTGGAGTCCCAAGTCTTGTTTGTTTTCATTCATGTTCTCGAGGCAACTCCAATACCTTGTTATTATCTTCTGCTTTTTCTTTCCCTTTCCTTCTTCAACTTTTTTTGGTACTTATTCTTGTTATTTTCCTCCTTCTAGTTCTTCCGATTTCACTTTTTCTTTCTCCTTCTCCCCAGACTTTTTGCATCACCCCGTCTCTTGTTTTCTCTGATGCTTCTTATTTATCTTTTTATTCCTCCGTCCCCTCTGTCCTCCTCCTCCTCCTCCTCCTGATCTTGCTTCATTTTCACAGTTTCTTCTCCTTCTACTGCTTCTTATCTTTAATCTTCTTCCCCTTCTCATCTTCCACACACTCGTCTGTGTTTACTTCTATTGCTTTTCTTATTCTTCCTTTCCTTCCGACCTCTCTTCTTCCTCCTTCCTTCTCATTTTTATCCTCCTACTATTCTTCTCTCTATCTCGTTTTCTCAGAGTTCATATCCATCTCTTCCTCCCTCACTTTCTCTCTTTTTTTTCTGTATTTTCACGTCCTTTTCTTCCCACTTAGCTTACTCCCTCTTCCCCCCCATCTTATCCACTTTCTTTCTTCCCCCTCCCCCCTTTATCCCTCCTATCTTCCTCTTCTTCCTTTCCCCTCCTCCTCCTCCTTTGCCTTCCCCGTTTGTTTCTCTTCCCCTCCTCCCCCTCAATCTAATCTCTCCTCTCCCTCATATAAGTCTTCTTCCCCCTTCTCTTCCTCTCCTTCACTCCATAATATTCTTATCTTGCTCCTGACCTCTTTCTCCCCTCCTTCTCCCCCCCCCCACCACCAGTCAATCAACTTCCTCTTCTTCCTTCTTCTCTCCTTTTTCCACTTCCACACATGCATCACATTGTACACGAGCACGCACGCACGCACGCACACGCACGCACACACACGCACACACACACACACACACAGTAAGGTTAGTAGAGTTAACTAAGCGTTCCTATCACTCACTGTTCGCCGGGATATAATGGCATTGTAATGTTCATAGGACAAAGCATCTGTTTTCCTGTCTATCTGTCTACGTTACTTCGTTCCCGGGAAATGGAGTGGAACAGGTGAGGCTCGGTGCACCTGTTCCATCCCATTTGGTTAGGTATGGGATGGTGGGTAGGAAAAAGGAATGGGGACAGGAATGCGGATTGGACAGAGGCAGGGAGAGGAGACATGGGAGGGACTGAGGGAGGGGAAAGGTTTTTTATTTATTTATTTTTTAGTTATTCTATCGTCTGGCTTTATATGAAATACTAATGACTCTCTTACTGTCAAACGTTAATAAATAATATATTCCAAACAACAACATAAACCATACGCTGCACACTTAACCAGTCCACTTGTTGCAATGGTGATTCTATCCACAGTTAACACAACGGATAACTTATTGCAACAGTCAAAACTTGTAACTGAAGAAGACAGAACAGTGAGTGTGTGTGTGTGCGGAGATTCTCATTTCACAATAAGATGTGAGCTCAAGAATGACGTGAGTGAGGACACACACACACACACACACACACACACACACACACACACACACACACACACACACACACACACACACACACACACACACACACACACACACACACACACACACACACACACACACACACACACACACACACACACACACACACACACACACACACACACACACACACACACACACACACACACACACACACACACACACACACACACACACACACACACACACACACACACACACACACACACACACACACACACACACACACACACACACACACACACACACACACACACACACACACACACACACACACACACACACACACACACACACACACACACACACACACACACACACACACACACACACACACACACACACACACACACACACACACACACACACACACACACACACACACACACACACACACACACACACACACACACACACACACACACACACACACACACACACACACACACACACACACACACACACACACACACACACACACACACACACACACACACACACACACACACACACACACACACACACACACACACACACACACACACACACACACACACACCACGGAAGATTTCGATGCCTTGTAAACTAGAGTTGTGTAGGTAAGATCGAAGGTACTTTCTTCAAGCTCCCCCACCACTGTATGTAGTAGAGTGAAGTGAAAGCCTAGAATGAGGGAGAGAATGATCGAAAATGTTGTTTATATGGAGAACACATGTGAGATTCTGCACGTGCCATCCTCTTTAGGCCTGACTACTACTAGGTAACGATGTGGTCAATAAACAATAGACAACTCCAATATCATAAATTTCCTGCAGGTACAAGGAGGAAAGCACACAATAAAGTGATGTATCAATGAACAAAGCATCAAACAGTGTGTCATCCCTCGCTGGTTCTCTTTTATACACAATAAACTTTTATGATGCACGATACGAGCGACGGACCTCGGCGCGTAAATACTCCAGCAGCAGGAGATATAACTATCTAGCAATTTTGCACAATTTTCACGGATTTATAGCTAGGCGAGTCCTCCATATTATGCAGTGTTCTGGAAGTAGCTGTAATATAGCGGTATTATTGACACGAAAGTTCTGCAATGGCCTTATTCCTGGTAATACTGCGGGATGGTCACGGGGATCACTAGTCCAGCTCATCATGCGACAGAGTACACACTAAAGGCCAGATCCCGACCTGATTAGATATATCGTTTGCAAGAGACATTTTTGCTTTAGAGAAAATGTGAGTGAGAGGGAATATAGTCCTGTATGAGGGATAACTATTTTATCTGGTGCAGTGTTAGTGTACGAAGAGGGTTTGATATGCATTCCTGAACCTTATTTTGTTTATATATTTATCACATCTCGTGCCCTCACTACAACACAACTTAGTAACCCCCCCCCCCCACTCCCTTAAAAATGGTGAGGATCTGCCGTCGTTACGTTATTTGGTCAAGATGCCTAAGCGTACTTTACAGTTCTTGGTATCATTCTTGTCTCATCTCACTCGACCTCATTTCATAAAACTACACAAAATTACTCGGATGTATTTTTTTTTTACTTCCTTATAACTAAAATGGTTTCCAAATCAGGAACGCTAATAAGTTGAGAATAATTTGGTCAATTGCATACTTTAATATTCATTGTATTGTTAGGTGAAACCAGCAGTGTTAAAAGTGACATTTGAAGCCTATTGAATAAACCAATTCCTTTTACAATCCCAAACATTGTATACGTATATTCATAATTCATTTCGGTAATGTATTAATTTGGAAACTTCAATACATTTAGGTCTTAACCAGAAGTATTGCACAATACAGATACAATCAGAATGAAATGTTCAGAATAATTATTTCTTCTACGTGATCTATGAGACACCCACGTGTGTGTGTGTGTGTGTGTGTGTGTGTGTGTGTGTGTGTGTGTGTGTGTGCTAGAGACAGCATCTGCTCACCAGTAAATCTTCACGATATACGATATTCAGTGCATTACCCCCATTCAAGTCCTCCCTTACACCCACTCCACTGAGCCTCCTCTTCTCTTACACCCCATTACCTTATGTCCCTCCCTCCCTTTTCCCCATTACACCCTCTACTAATGAAGGCATAAACAGTATGGGGGATGAAATAGGTGTCATCCTAGCTGCGTCGATGAGGCAATCAATGACTTCATCTTCTGAGCAAACGATTCCTCTATGGATCTTCCCAGCAGCCATATTGTCACCTATTCGATAAAATTCCAGGGTTTATTAGCTTCATATCTTGAGTCAACCATCAGGAAGATGTTTATTGAACAAATTCAGTGACACTACCGAGTCTATACGGGTTTGGGGCCACTCTCTCAGGCCGTTGAAAATGTGTATGTTTGGCCGTAAGCCTCGCGACATTACGGGTTATATCAGCTGTGAGGCGAAGGAAGGTTGGAGTGGAAGTTTTATGTTTACCATTGCAAGGTGTAGGTGTATATGTGTGTATGTATAGATGTGTGTCTTTGTACATGTTTGTGTGTTTGTAAATAGAATACAAATAGGCGAGACTGTATACGTGTATCAGTATTTATCTCTGTGCCTTTCTATATGATAGTGTGCCTATATAATGCGATTAAGTATTTCCACGTTTTTACATAATACTTAGCATGTGCACATCTGTACCTACCTGTTCAAATTTAAACTTATAGCTATACTATTTCCAGAGTATTTTGCCACACCTGTGCGAGAAGCGGATCAACAAGGAGTACCGGACTACCTACAGTCCTACACCTTGTACAACTATCTTCATTGTCTCCTCCCATTACATAGCCTTCATACCTTCTTCTTACACCTTTGACCTATATTTATCACCCTTCTTCCCTCTCACTCTTTCTTTCCTTCTGCCTGTCTGTCAGTCAGTCTGTCTGTCTGTCTGTCTGTCTGTCTGTCTGTCTCTGTCTCTCCATCCTTCCCTTCCCTCATTGCTTCCTTTACGTCCTGTCAGTATATTCAAAAAGACCGGGAGACAGTGAAAACACGGTGAGAGGCATCAACGTGACACACAAAGGGAGGGGCGTCAGGCAGGCATTGTGTTGCTGGTGAGCTGTGTTGTGACTCTTCACAAGGAATACGAATATCTTTACATAGTTGATACAACAAAATATCATCAAATAATTCCAAAACAAACACCGAAGGACATGCCTCAGCGCTTTTGCACTTTATTGAATGAATTTTTAAGCACCTGGAACATCCACTGATGAGTATGTTACGTAATATTACATACACACATACACACACACACACACACGTTGTCATATGACGTTTAATAGCTGTTATCGATATGCTTATTTCAGTCTGATATATATATATATATATATATATATATATATATATATATATATATATATATATATATATATATATATATATATATATATATATATATATATATATATATATATATATATATATTTCCTTCCAACCATTGGCTGCCTCATATTCACGACTACTGTGTTATATATTATCATTCCCTTCTCAACTTATTGTATAAACATTGGTTCCCATACGCGAGAAGCTCTGAAGATTAAGGAGTTTATCACAAAGAACAATACTACACTACACTGAAGCTACCTGTGTTACTGTTATATCGGCAGGTCTTCACTCAGAACACTCCCGCCCACACTGATGCTCTCTCTCTTTCTCTTTCTCTCTCTCTCTCTCTCTCTCTCTCTCTCTCTCTCTCTCTGGCCTTTTTTCCTCGCTGGTCCGTTTCCCCTATACATTTTCTCGCTCAATAAGGTGTGGACACTTACAAATTCCGACACAACTTTTAATTTATTCGTTGTAATTCATTCATTCTTACTGTTGTTAAGGCTGTGTGATTTTACTGTCTCACCCACCAGCACAAAAATACGGAGTAACATTCTCCTGTTGTTGTTCATATGGTTAATATCACCAGACAGCTTTAGCAGGAAACAACAACCTCACCAATAGTTAAGAATGTGGCTTTACCAGCAACCAAGAAATTATTTTGTTTTCAGTCCGCTCCGAGTGTTCCCATGACCACCAGTGCAATTAGCCTGGAACAAAAGGCCCTTTCTCTCTCTTACACTTGTTGTATAAGTACCTCTTGTCTCGCTACTACTACAATGGCAACGCTCACCCGGAGCTCCTCCTGGAACAAAAATAACTTCCGTCCTACTGTGAGCCAAACAGGTGTCCTGCCATCTTAGGTGCAACGTAACAAAATATGAATTCTCTAGCAACCAGTATTATGTTCTTCCCTATTATGCTGTAAATAATCAGTAATATCTCCCTATTTGTGTCATTTCATTATTTTTCTTCCGTGTGCCTACAAATGGTTAATGTGGTGCCCTCACGGTAAATCTACTCGAGATTTATGTATGAAAATCCGGAGGAAGTCCACAGTTGAAGTGATCCTCCCAGGGGTCGTCTTGCCCCCTGAGACTACAGAAACCACTGTACTACACTTCCAGTCAGTGATAAATTAATGCACAGTATGCTAGTGGCTAAAACTAGTATCCTCAAGAAATATCGCATTATCAAATTATTTCTAAATTAACTATGGGGTCCAGTATCATTATCTACACTGGGGAGAAATAAATACTTCACTGATCTAAATTAATGGCTCGCTGGGTCAAAAATTGCCGGGGAAGGAGGGGTTCGTGGGCCCACATTGTGAGGAGAGGCGGACCAGTCTCCCCATGTACTGTACCTCAACGATAAACATTTATATAAACAAAACAAATATTATATTCTCATGTGTAGTGGACTGTCTAAATACAGATCACGTGTCTTTACATAATCTGTAAATATTTATAATAATTCACATTATATTTTACAAGAAATTATATAAACCAACATTTTCTTATTGAAATTTTTTGTTGAAGTGCAGAATAAATGTATCTTACTGTTTAAACGAGACTAGTGCAACAGTGAGGATAGGATAAATCCGTATCACAAGATTATGAAACTCCTGTATAAATCCCTTCTACAGTAGGTCAGTAGAAGGAACCACATCACGAGGCTTTAAACATACAAGAAACCGATTAATGTTATCAGCTATATTAAAAAAATGGTAAATATCGTGAGGTAGTACTGTGTAATGTGTATGTATGTATGTATGTATGTATGTATGTATGTATGTATGTATGTGACTGAAACATGCAATAATCATAGTTACAGTGGCGTAGTGATTATTCCACTGAACTAGAAACCCAATGATTCAAAGTTCGGATTACTACAGAAGATGCAGGAGCCTGAAGAATAGCCATATGACCACCGTGTTGTGATAACCTGTTTCACAAATGCCCAGTCAAGAACACAGGACAGAAAAACCTAACTTGTGGCATCTTGACTGTCATCAGTATAATTCCAGTCCCGCGTGGCTGACGATGTTCGCTGACTCGTAAGGACTGTTTGAGTGGCCAGTAAACAAAGTCTCCAGGCGAGGGGGAAAGGTGACGCTCTGAATCTAGGGTGTGAGGCTCAAATGCCTCCACTGACTGTAATATGTGCGTGTGTCTGTGTATGTGTGTGTGTGTGTGTGCGTGACTAGTTCAGTATACACTCGGTCGTCGTACATTGTTTTATACAGATAAGATAATCATACTCAGCATACAAAGTGGAAAGGTAAGAGAATCAATCACGCCTTATACTCGTAAATTACAGAAACACAACTTTTCAGTTCGTTTATCTAGTTGACTGCATCGACAGAGGAGATGGTATATCACAGCAAACAAAAAGTAACATCATCATCAGCTAAACATATATGCAAGATAAGCACAATGAACGTTTTATTAACACAATTTTTTTTTTAGAAATCCACCTTAATTGAAGTCATTTACACAAGTATAGACTTTAGTAACTAATGTCAGTAGTGGGATCATCCAAACACACGCTGACCAATATAGTAGCATTACTAAGTAGATATTTGCCTCCAGATAAAGAACACTGCAAAATGTTTTAAACGGATTTTTGTGGATTTTTAGTTCAGCATTGTGTTCGGGGAGGGTTAATCTGCATTATACCATCAGGACGTATTCCAACAGAAGCTGCATTACTTTTTGTATGATACATCCTGGAATGGATTCTGGCCCGGTATTATCTGGCTCCAGAGGACAGTTGTGGCTGATACATCGCCTCTGCACGGTGTTGAGTCCAAGGAAAATACCGACGTCTGAGGAAAGGGAGTGCAAATGGAATCCAAAACAGAAGTCAGTGAGCAATTCCAAAAGCTTCTTGAGGAGGAACATAACTGAACCAAAAATAATTAAAAATAGACTTAAAAATTATTAAATATCACATGGACGGGAATCAATAATGAGAATACAAGAAAAATAAAAACAAATGAATTCCGAAAGATACTGTCTGTGTACAGAATACAGAAATCACCACACGGTTATATCTCATCACTTACTCAAAAGGAACTTAAGTGTCCATTAGGAAGAAAATCACGAGTATCTATGCAGAGATCAACAGAAACTAAAAAATAAGAAAAGCTCAGAACTCAAAGATCTTAAAAGAGGGCAGCCAATTGAAAGCTGGCCGTTATCATCAAGGAGAGGCCAGCAGGAATCCATCGTTTCAATGATTAATGCTCCCTTCCTTCCCAGTCTTATCACTGCTATCTTGTGATGCTATAATGAACGTTTGGTACAGGAAAAATGCGTATATGTGAATGTGCATTAAATCGGTGAATGTAAGATTACGAATTGGTTGTCGATTTTCTCTGAACGTGTAAGATTAAGAGGACTATTTGGACTTCCAGAACACTAATGGTTATCTGAATTTATGGACGTCAGTTAACTTACACAATGAAATGGTATTCAGCTATCAATTAAGAATTATAGTTACTGTTACAAACTATGCAAGAAAATAAGATTAACTAATAATGGAAGAACTGTTAAAATTTGCAGTGAGTGACTGTCAGTAACTCACCATCAGTACTGAGGCGTGGACGTCCCATAACTTGCGGTGATGCGAATAACAAGAAGCCTCCGACGTAAGCCTGTGAAGGAGTCCCGCCCATCCCAACGACGGCCACCCCGCCCTTAAACGACTATCGCTTTTCCCCAACGACCACCACCCTCCACTCGGCCCCGGCACGACCTTAGCTGTCAGCCTGATGGTTGGCTACGACCTGGCCAGACGACCAGCTGGCTGCCTGTTCCTCCACAATGTCGGCATTAAATTAATTCCGTTGGTCACATTCTTCTTGGCCAGGTGCGTCTCAGACCTGCTCTCTCTCTCTCTCCTCTCTCTCTCTCTCTCTCTCTCTCTCTCTCTCTCTCTCTCTCTCTCTGTTATTGTATCTATTTTATTTTTCTTTCAAAACCAGTTTGCATAAATATCCCATTTTTGTATTAAGCTCTATCCTTCATTGCTCACCGACATACTCTATATTGCTCTAAGTCTCTCAGGTCTCCTCTTTCACCTGTCTCTCTCCCTCACTTCCTATTTCTTTCACTTTGTCTCTATTTCTTTCTCTTTCTCTAGCCCCTTACTTATCCTCTACTTTACCCTCACGTTTTTTACATCTGAGGGGACACGTTGGAATGGAATCGGTCAGAGGGGAAGTCGTGTGTCTCGCAGATAAGACAGGGGGAGGCGGATATATTCAAATCTCTGTGTGGAGACCGTGTTAGCCTGGAGCGAGGAGGGTTAGGTGGGTGAGGGGAGGTGGGGTGAGGGGAGGTGGGTGAGAGGAGGTGGATGAGGTGAGGTGGGTGAGGGAGGTGTGGGGTGAGGGGAGGTGGGTGAGGGTAGGTGGTTTGAGGGAGGTGGTTTGAGAGAGAGGTGGGTGAGGGGAGGTGGGTAAGGGAGGTGGGTGAGGGGTGATGCGTGAGGGAAATGAACTGGGAAGAACGTGTAAGGAAAATAGGTTTACGGTAGATGGGGAGGGGTGGGGTGAGGTAGATGGGTGAGGTCCTGAGGGTGAGAGGAACTGGACGGAAATCAGCTCGGAAAAAAGGGGGAAGGAGCGTAAATGGAAATGAGAGACGGGGGGAGATAAGGTTAGGGGACACACATAGGTGAGAGTTAGTAGGCAGACGTGAAAGTGAAAAGGTGGGTAAGGGTTAGTAGGTGAGGGGAGGGTAGATAGGCAGGTGAGGGGAGGGTAGGTTAAAGGAGAGCAGGTGAGTGAGGGAGAATTGGGTAAATAATGTGACGTAGATAGGTAGGTAGGTAGGTAGGGGTTCGACAGGTGAGGGCAGGCAGATGAGGAGGGTAGATAAGTGAGGGAAGGTTGATGAGGGAACCAAGGCAGTTAAGTAGAAAATGTAGATAAGGACAGGTTGGTAGGCAGGTGAGGGGAGGTAGATAGGCAGGTGAGGGGAGGTAGACAGGCAGGTGAGGGGAGGTAGGTGAGGGAGAGGGAGGTAGACAGGCAGGTGAGGGGAGGTAGGCAAGCAGGTGAGGGGAGGAAGGAAGGCTGATAACTCGCCCTGGGACACAGAGGGAGGCGCGGGGGGGGGGGGGTGGATGGGAGGAGTCTGTACCGTGCAGCCGGGGGGAAACATTCGCCATTCACCCCTCGCCGTCGTGCTTTGATCGCCCCTGTTATCCTGAGGGTCTAAGAGCTAAACAAATCGGTCGAGGTTGAGGCGCCGCTCTGCTGGTCACAGGTCGCTTGTGAGGTAAACATTCCCTCCAGCGTAACATTTCTCCTCGGAACACTAAGATTACATTCCACATTGCCGATAATACGATAACTTTATGATACCATATAGAGATAACACATTCGATACAATTTAGAAGAAAACTTTGATGAACATTCGAAATCACAGTATGACAAATTAGATAACAGTGGAAATAACAGGTTATAAGACAGATAATGCTAATAATAACACTTAATAGGATTAGGATAACACATACGTTATCATTTTAGTTTAAATTCAAGATAACATTAGAGAGAACAGTCCCAACACCAGACTAATGCATAATATGTAGATAGTTTAAAAGGGAGTTGTAAATTATGTAAGTTGATGTATTCCATAATAGAGACAGGTGGCTCTATCTTTCTCTCTCTACACACACACACACACACACACACACACACACACACACACACACACACACACACACACACACACACACACACACACACACACACACACACACACACACACACATACACACACACACACACACACACACACACACACACACACACACACACACACAAACACACTACACACAAACACACTACACACACCCCTCCATCTCGTAGTGTTTGTCTTCCCCTTTGTTGTAAAAAAAAAATGAGAAAAAAAAATATTCATCTTCCAGTTAGAACGAGTCCTCTTTTATTCTTCTTCCTCCCCCTTCCTCATGTCGTGGAGGTATGTGACGTGGTTTCCTTACTCCTCTACATTTTGACTGTTAATAGTACTTTAATGGCAGTGGTGGGTACTGGGTGTTGGATCTACCTGCTGTAAGCCTTTTGAGCTCTACACATGTCACTGTATTAATTAAGGTTATACGCCGTATCATCGTGTATTATTACTTGAAGTCTATAATGGTGATGGTGGCCTCTGAAGCTGCTGGCTAAAATAAGGTGTTAAATATTTTTGAAAGCAAGAATATTTTACAAAAGTGGAATTATACGATTACTTTTTTTATCTTGTAACTATATTCTCTTTCAAATGAGAAGTGTACGATAGGCCAAGTGTACAATAAGTCAAAAAGACACGAATAAAATAAAGATGTGACCATTACTCCCATCTCGTGTTGCAGGAGTCACAGTGAGCTAAGTCCTTCACCTCGCTCATAAGGTTCACGGTCATTTATTTTCAGTCAAGTTAGAGTTTTGAAAGAATGAATTCACGCCTTAAATTTTTTTTAAGTTATTGTTTTAAAATATCCTGTGTTTAAGTAAATACCGTTAAGATTTTTTTTTATAATGTACGTGTTTTAATGTTTTTTTTTTTTAGATACGTGTTTGTCGGGAAGTAGCACCATTCTAAAACTGTCACCACATGCAAATTATCGTACCAAAACTTAGTACTAATTCTGAACACACACTCTTTAATCTTACGTATTATGGGCCGTGATTCTAATGACTTATATCAGATACACATTACAAGATTAAGCATAACAGAGTCTGCTAATACGATACATTTTCATATGTAAACGTAATACTAATCATCACTATGTTAATACATGTACAATTACACTGAACACATTCGCACAGGCAGTACTAATACAATAAATGGCTCTAATTCATTCACATATTTCAGAACTAAAAATTATAAATTTCCTTTATAGCAAAAAATAAGAGAGATTTTGTGTAATCTCCCAGATCAGTATTGGGTGGTGATGGACAGGCTTAAATTACCGCCACTGTTATTGTTATAAGTTTTATTATATTATTATCAATATCACTGTTATTATTAGACATTCATTTTATAATTACTGTTATCATCTTCATTATGGCTCGGTGTGAGGTGTCATACAAAGATGGTATACATATAATTACAGGTGGCATTACAAAACCTCTGACAGAGTTAGGATAAGATAAGTGAGGTGCTGATGTTGGGCACATACAGTACCCCCACGTATTTTTTATTTTTTTATCTTTTTAGTTTATACCAAATACAGTTTTCAGCCCTTTGACAACAGACCATAGTGCTGCACACAAGCTCAAATTACTGAAATTGCGTACAGCTTATGTGTTTTCTCTCAGTAATTATAATTTTCAATGTATACGCATACATATACAGTACACACACACACACACACACACACACACACACACACACACACACACACACACACACGTGCGGAACATGAAACCAACGTTGTGTCCCAAAGTCTCTACACCATTAAATTGGTGCGGCTCTCTCCACCTGAGCAGTTAAAACTAACAACTCAGTTTTTTCGACTGTAAGGCTCACCGCTGCCCTTATATATATATATATATATATATATATATATATATATATATATATATATATATATATATATATATATATATATATATATATATATATATATATATATATATATATATATATATATATATATATATATATATATATATATATATATATATATATATATATATATATATATATATATGAGAGCAGTAGTAGTATATACTGTATACATTCTCTCTACATTTTTTTCCACTGTTTACTTTTTTCTCTTACCCAACCTTCCTGTTCCCCTTTACCTTTCTTTTCTCTAACATTCTTTTGTCTCGTTACTTCCTATTTTCACAATTCATAACAAAAACAAATACAAATTTACCACTATATCAGTCACCAGTATTAATATTCCAAGTTTTTTCTCAGATTTTGTAACAGTCGATAAAAAAATATCATTGTTGACCATTGACAACAACAGCACAACTTTATAGCCCAAACAAAACTTTGGTTTACATAATTCCGTCCTAACGATAAAGTTTGTTGTGTAAACTTGCGCGGCTTTTAATCCTCTGTAATGTTCCTCATTAAATTGTTAACGATATATTCATCGAATCCTTTGTCTGTATGCATGATAACAAAAACTTTTTCCTTAATCCAGTAAATAAGCAACATTAAGTTCCTAAATAAATAAAGTGGAACAAACAAGTCTCTAAAATTTTCACTGCTTCAAACAGATCTACGCCATTCTAAAACTTTCGTGTTTTTCTTTTTGTCGACTTTTATTAATTCCTCCCTCTCGTATCCACATCCTGCTTCTGTCTCTATATCCTTCAGGTGACTCCCGGCTGCTGTTTGTAAATTATTACACCTCTTCTCATCGTACGTCTACCTGTGTGGTGTCCCCAGCACTGTTCTTCTTACTACTGTATTGATAATTTTCGACACCGAATGTGTATCAATTGGTATATATGCGTGCATTCGTGTTTGTATACTGTACAGTGTACACATATGTACGCAAGTATACATACATCCATTAGCATGTATATACAGTGTGTTTATTTTCATCACATTAGAAAGTTACCAAACCAATTTCAATTAACCTTGGCAAACGTAAAAGAAAAAGACTGAGACAAAGTGATTAAAGTTTATCTTTAATTGACCAGTCGGGATTACAACGGATGGTTGGGAAAGAACATCGCCAAGAGTTGTCAGAATACAGCTCACTTGTTCCATCTACCACTGTTGTTAATTTTCACCAATGATCACAAGACTTATTTTTGCTTCATCCAGTTTGTATAACTTGTATAAAATTTGAACAAGTATAGCTCAGAATCCTTAAGAGTTATTAGTAAACACTTTTCAGTATGATTTTAGGGAGTTAGTATCTGGTACAAAAAAAATATTTTATGGTTACAAAAGTTTAAAGGTCTGAACTCAATTGTTTAATAGTAAGTGCATATTTTATCCCTTCACAGATAGTCTCTCTTTTACAATAACTATTTTCATTGTATTCAATGATTTATTCTTTTCATTTATATTTTTCGACTAGTTTCTTACCGCAATGTAAACAGTTGTCTTGGGATACAACGCGTCACTCATCTTGGTTTTCATTACGATAATGATATAGTTTTTCTGATTTTCCTACGTTTCTTTCATTACACGCATTCTTATCTACTCGTTTGATTTCTTCTACGCCATACTCTTAGGATATACTTGAGGTATAGTACCAAACTTTACAGCTGGGGAGGTAAGAGCAGTCGATTACAGTAACGAAGGTTTAATATACTGAACACATTGCTGTATCCACACACTCCCTAATGGGCAGTCAGGCCTACAGGATCCACTTTAATTTTCATGCATCAAGTTAAAAGTACCATGTTACTTTGCGTAGTACATGATAAAATAAGATGGAGCGAGAGCCGCATATGGGAAGGAAACACGACACTAAAGAAATATTTTCCAATCAAAGGGCGAAATGTTTCCCTCTCACATTCTTCTTCCACAACACGGCCAATTTTCTTGGGTCATATCAACACCCCGGACGTCTTTATTTATCGGTCAAAAATTTTCAAGACTCAACGAAGTTTTACAGCCGCTATTTCCTCTCTTCTGATCTCTCCTCTCACTACGCCGCTCCTGTCTCCACTATTCATTCTCCCCGTCGAGGTTACCAATAATTCCGGCCACTCTCTCTGTTTAGGGTTTCCATTCCTTTGATGGGACGTGAAGTTACCTCCGTCTATTTCCGCTTTCTCTATTCCTCCATCTATTTCTTTCCCATCTTCCCCCTGCATGTTTTTTCTTACACCCTTTAAACCTTCTGACTATATATTACTTTTTCTTATACGAATACAAATATTCTAATGAAATACCTTTCTATTAATCTATTTTATCAACTGGTCTTCAAATCAGCTTGATGTTTGTTATTTTACATTATTCTATTTTAACTATCAATTCACCCCTGTGTTACCTACGCATCCAACAAACGATCAATGGATGCCGCGTCACCAGCATCTTCATCTCAAAGAAAAGGTTACTTAACAATAAACAAGGAAGTAGAAATATTGCAGCGAATATATGCAGGTGAGGCCGCAATCGAACTCGTGCATGAATATAGAATTGGAACGACTACAAACTATGATTTGAGGGCCTATAAACTTATTCAATCAAATGAATTGAAAGCCAATAAAAGTACGAAAGTCGAAGTTTCCAGAGTCGCCGTACTTATCTTGTTATTAAATTAAATGTGAAATGTTTTTTTAATTTATACACTATTCCCTAACTTGTGTACAATAAGTGCGATTCTAAAATATTATTGCGGGAGAGTTGCCATTTCACTATTTAATTCCGAAAAAAAGCGACTTAAAGGAATGAGTTTGGTCCAAACCAATTTCGTTCGATTGGAAAATCGCTGCACACACACACACACGATATACTATATATATATATATATATATATATATATATATATATATATATATATATATATATATATATATATATATATATATATATATATATATATATGATATTCATCTTCAGTTGCCTCTGAAGATGTCTTGAATAAAAACAAGGTGCCGTTGTTTCTTTCCCGTGTGATTTTATCAAGATTTATATATATATATATATATATATATATATATATATATATATATATATATATATATATATATATATATATATATATATACAGAGAGAGAGAGAGAGAGAAAGAGAGAGAGAAAGAGACTTTCATTCGTATGTTTCTGTCATTCATCCAGTTCTGCCTGGTGCTCTCTTACTACACAACACTTCCTGCACATATGCGAGTAACTTTACCAAGGAAAAGTCTCAGTGGTATACAGAGGACCGACAATTCTTTTTTTCCTTTTTCGGCCTCGTGTTTGTTTGATGGGGGAAGGTGAAGGGTCGCTTGGGTAGTGATGGGGCACAGGAATGGTGGGTCCTGTGTGTTGGTGGTGGGTCGAGGTGATGGTGATGGGTGTGGGTGAAGGTGGTAGGTCTGGATGATGATGGTGGTGGTGGTGGTGGTGGTAGGTCGGGGTTGGTGATGGTTCAAGGTCGTGATGATGATACAGCAGGTAGGTTGGGATGAAAGTGGTAGGTCGGGATGATGATGATGATGGGAGGTCGGGATGATGATGATGATGATGGGAGGTCGGGATGATGATAATAGTGGTAGGTCGGGATGATGAAGCTGGCAGGGCAAGATAGGGAATTTTTAATCAGAGGAGGAAGAGGAGATGTGTTAAACACAAACACTACCTTAATACTAACAATAAAACCTCAAGACTTGAATGAAAATGAGGCACTGAATTAACTTCCCGCTGTGACCTTGACCTCGATTCAATAAAAAAAAATCGTAAAAGCTGACCAACTCCTGTCGTATTCTGTTACCGTGGGAATGTTCTAAGTGTCATTGAAATTTATCTTTTAGTTTTAGGGATATTTGGTAAGCAATATATGTAAACACACAAACGTGCTGATCGAGCCCATCACATATATCCCCCCTCCCTGCTTCCCCTGGTCGACGTTGCTGATAAAACCTTATGTACCACCAAATGAAATTCCAGTACAGTTTAGGATCACTGAAACCTTTTACAACTTATGGAAACTGTTCTCGTCGCTTTGATCGCAGCAATCGTGTTTTCCTTCCCAAGATTTTTCTCGCTCCCCTCCTACACCCTCCTCTTGACCCTTTCATACTCTGCGCTACCTAAGGCTGCCTCTGCTTTTGGTGTCGTTCAGGGGTGAAAATCTATCTTTTACAGGAATACGTGTTGCATTTCCATCTTCGTGTGATTAAAACATTCTTAAGTGTTTCTCTTTCCCTAAATGTTGCCCTGATATTGTGATTTTTGTGTTTCTTTTATGCCATTTTTAATATTACTCCTTTAGGTTAAGTGTAATAGTTTTATTTTCATCTACACTTGCCATCACTTTAAATGTGAACCAGTCATAGAAATCAGTCCAACCTAAGCTGTAAAATATTATGCAAACTATACAAGATACGTTTCTCGCGAGGCTAAAGTTTCAAACGTCCAAGACGATAACTAATTTTTACTGTGTGATTAGTGACCTCTTCTGATTCTTCGGCTTTGTTAAGACTTATGAGAAGCGTCACTGAAACTGTGGCTGAGTTTATCTTCTGCTAATGGAAAAATTACACCTTTCAACTTCTCGCTTCCTATCTTTGGTTTGGAGTTCTACACTACACCACCTTTCTTGAACATTTATCAACCTTGGTATATAAAATAAATGTTATCTAACCCTAAAACAGTAGACATCTTTTGGATTTTTTTTGGCACTTAACCGTCTATGGCTTATTATGTAAAGTTATATGAGACAGGAGACTAAAATTCAAGAGAGTGAGTGGTTTACTGACCCCAACATTCCAATTAATACTCCTGATCCTAAATGTGAAGAGCAACATTAAGCGTTTCACACAATATAGAGAGAAATTATATAGTTTGCCATCTGCACCACAACAGCATTCCCATTGTGCATCTAAACGTAATTGGTTAAGAGTTTTATTTTCCCAACTTCGCGATATGATGACCGTGCTACATATAAAAATTATTCCTTTTTTACCATGTATGATGTTTATGAAGCTTGAAGCCAATGAATCACACACACACACACACACACACACACACACACACACACACACACACACACACACACACACACACACACACCCAACTTTATTGTATTGTCAATGTTTCTATTTTAGGAACACTGTACAACGAATGCAAAATACCCATTACAGAAATAGTAACGTTAGCTAAAATAATACAAAACATTTGCTCAGCAAGTTATGACTATCAGTTCATAAATTTTGCACATGTCGAATTAAGAAACAAATCCACAGAATAAATTAGAAAAACAACTGTAACAATGATTTACAAGAGAAGGATTAGGCAATTTTTCACATGCTGAACTAGAATAAAAATCGAAACAATAATAATAACCAGAAATTGACTTCTGTCAAAAGAGCAAGTTTTTCACAAGTGCTTTAAGACCTTAGATGTTGAAATACAGAAATACATAAAAACAACCGGTTATGTCTAATAAGGAAACACTAAATTTCGCAATTTTCAATAGTTTAGCAGTATGGACTTACATAGCACTCGTATCGAACAACAAATATATATAAATAACATCAGATCAAACATTTATATACGTTTCAGGACTTAATATCTGCTATCTTTAACAAACACAAATATCTATAATTAATCTAAACACATCTAATATAAATGTGTGTAATACAAATTCCACTAATATACACACGTTCTGTTGATATGCTCCTCGCCCTCAATACTATATGTAACCCACGATCCTGATTTTTAAATTATGCAAATGTACAATTTTTAAGCACTCCAATTACTAATGAATTTTTACTACACTAGTAAGCATATGGTCGAGTATCAAAAACCTAAGTGATGATTTCCCTGGTGGGTACACTCAGTCGGCCCAGACATACAGGTGCGTGGCAGTGGTGACTTTGATTAAATACATCTTTGGTCCACCTATTCCGCGTGGGATGTTTGTTTGTGAAGTGGTTATATACTAAGAATTATCCATGTTCTGTGAAGTGGGAGACGAGTTAAATTATTTCTTAACAGGTGTAGTTCCGCAGGAGGTTTCATAAAAAAAAAAATCCACAAAATATGCGCCGTGAATGAAAATTGTTTCAGCCCAGTGTTGGATTTCAGCCGCTCACGCCATTACTGTTAAAGTCGCGGCAGTAACCTACCTCGGCGAGTCTCGTTAACCAGCATCACAGCACTCAGCATAGTTGCTATTTTCAGTTAGATATTATAACTAGCCAGTGATTTATTTTTTTTTATTTTACCTTAACTTTTATATAATAAAAAAATTCGTTAAAAAGTTCTACCGTGAGTATCAAAGCTTTATATTATTACACTTAGACCTAGTGTTAGAGCAATGGATGCCAGTGTTATCAGATTGCATAAACAGTATAAGCTAAATATTAGTGTGTGTAGGAGAAAATAAAGTACAGAAAAACAAGAGCACCAGTGTTGAGATATTTAACTGAAAATTATCCAAATTCCTTGTTCCCATCCTATTCAACACTCTTTAGTAAAAACTTTGTTTGGAAGATTTTTTGTTTTGTTGAATAATTAAATAGCATTTCTTTCAACAACTGTGTTATGGCTAGTTTTGACATATAATCATTGTTCACCAATACAGTAATCGACTAGTTAAAACTATTGACATTTGCACCATTTGAATATTTTCTATTACAAACATTACTGAGAGATTTAATATAAAATTACTTTAGAATTGTTTTGATATTAGGCGTGAATGACTGATTATTTATATTAACTGGTAAGGCCTATAAACATTGTGATGGTGTTGCCATTGACACACCTTTAGGTCTCGTATTAGTCGATCTTTTTTGTTACCATGAAAAGCTCTGGCTGGACGAGTACCCGGGTCAATTTAAACCTTTACTTTATCGTCGTTATGTGGACGACACATTTTTAATCTTCAGATCACCAGACCATGTCCCATTATTTTTTAAACTACCCTAATAATTATGAAACGTGACAACATCAAATTTGCGTGTGAACTAGAGAAGGACAACTTTTTACCCTTCCTTGATGTTCATTAGCATCATTACCAAAATAGCTATCGATTATAAACTTCCTTTTGTTCGTACCCTCACATACAGAACTTTTAATAAAAGTTCCCAATTTTTTCAACTTGATATTAAGGTTAAATATATCACAGAATAACTCATTAATAATTTATGTATTTCACAAGAGACTTAATGATGCTTATATTAGCAAACCTTAACATAATCCTCAGCCCTAAGCAGTAGGTAACAAACACCTTCTCTTTTAATTCCATATCACGTAAACAGGAACAAACTTCAACAAATTATTGATTTTTATCAAAAAATTTAACTGAAAATTACATTCTGCATCCAAAACACTCTCTCTATATACGGTATATCTTATCTAAAAATATAATTTCCTGCAACATGGAATGAAGGATAAAGGGTGAAAGCGCCGATAAGAGATGAAAAAGCATGCTAAAAATAAGAAGTGAGAAGAAAAAAAGATAACAAATTAACAGGTGAAATGTGTAAGGAAAACTCAAATCAAAACAACACAAACTGAGAAGAAACGGCATCACAAGACTTCGAAAAACGCGAGAAATGTTTGTGTATCATTCAGTGACACGTAAAAAAAAAATTACTGCGGAAATAAACAAGAGGAAATTTAACTCACGACGACAGAAAAGAAACTATCGAGTTACCCTGAAAAAAAATTAAACAAAAATTAAAAACAAAATGAAACATTTTTTTCATCACAAGGAAGAAAAACATTCAGTAAGATAAATAACAAAAGAATAAACAATATCAAGTGACGAGGAAAGAAAATATCGAGGTAGGGATGATGAACGCTTGACTATGAGAAACAGCCAAAGAGAATGTAAAGCAACGGGGATTAACCATATGAGAGAGCACATCAAAAATACTCTTCCTAATAGTGAGATGTTTCTAACGATAAAACTCCTTCTGGTTTCACTTTATATAAAAATAAATAAGTTTTCATTTGGTGCGGCAGAACGACTTAATATGAAAGTTTATTTTCGTCCTATTTCATACAAGCTGTTATGAAAGGACCAGAAGTCGGCGCAAGTCAGATATGAAAGTCGTTTTTCTGGACCGACGAAACATCTTTTAGCTTCTATTACAAAGTGTAATACGAATGTTATGCTATCCTTTCTCTCTCACTTTCTCGATCCACATGTCTGATAAAAACAAAGCAGTAAAAAAAATAAATAAAATAAGAAGAGAAAGAGGAAAAAGATTACATTACAGTTTTCACAGTCTATAATATTCTCCCATTCCCAACTTCTGCCATAAACTCGGTGCCATTCACTATCCCCCCCCCACCCCCTGGTGCCATAGTCATCCCCGTTTACATACTTTACATTACCCATCGAACACCTATATATATATATATCTTATACTTGAAGGTGTTCAATCATATGAAGTCTTCCTGTGATTAATATTACTGTTGCTGGCCGAGTAAGTTAGACTGGTCATCAGAGAGAGTTGTGAAGGTTAACCTCAGATCAATATTCAGGGTCATCTGTTTCGTTGGCAAGGTTCTCGGTGTCGTGTTTGTGTATGTTAGCTCAGTAAGGGGCGGTCACTTTCCCCATCAGGTTGATTAGTAGTGTAGGGTATCAGCCATTAAGGCGAATTAGGGATAATTGTTACACATCGATACCAGCGCTGCACCTCACTACACACGCCCACACGACCTCGCAAGTGTCACACCTGACTTGGTCGAGGGTTAGTAAGCACTTGATCTATGTGGTTCTTAACTGAGGACGCGTCTGGTGTATTAGACCCAGTGTGAGAGATCACTTATATTGTTAGTCAGCCGCCCACTGCTAAAGAACACAGTGTGAGTCACTCATTAATCGAAAAAGCAAGCAAAGTTATTCGGTCACCACAAGAGGCTATTTCTAGTGTCCACTACATGAAACTAAATAAACGTTCTCAGTCTCTCACAGCTAGAAAACGTTCTGGTTTCCACATAAAACCATTGGAGTGTCGTTTATATCAGACATTCACGACAAGAGAAAATTCTAGAGGCAACTTCCTGCTACTGGAGGAAATCATTAGCGCCAATTAGAGCTATCACTGTAAGGAGTGGTAGATGTAACCCGACTAATCTTAACACTGTTCACTGGTTCTGAGCACCACTAACAATCATGGATATGAGCTTTGTCATTATAAATTTCCTCTTGGTCTTAACCAAACTTTTTGGGGGATTTCCCTTCTCCATTGTCTACAAAGAAGATAACGCAAACACGCTAACGTCTGGATTTGATGTTCTAAAGAGCCAACAAACGAATGTTGTGACAGCTGACGTGTGTGATGTTCTTCAGTTCCAGAGGAGTAATCTTTGGGTATTTTGGTCGACCGTGGTAACGATCATCTCCGTAGCTGGGTGTTACGTCAACTTTATTGTGCCAGATCTACACTCACTCTTCGGCGTGTCCAGTGTTCTGAGTACAGCTAACAGTCTGTCGCTGAGACTGGGCGGGGTGATGACGATGGTGCTGGTGTTGTACATGACCTGCCATAGCCATCGTCTGGTTCACCTTGTCACCAGCCTGCGTCACGCCTTTTCTAGAATTCGACCTACACAAACATGGAACCCTCTAGGAGACGGAAAGTTTCTATTCGTCATCTTCAGCATTGTCACCTCGATGCTGGTACCCATAATTACCTATTTTATAAGGAAACATGAGGATATATCTCGATTGCACAACATTCCGGCGTACACGCTTATGATGGTCTGTCTGATACTGAAGTTCGTTTATAAATTAGTCATTGCGTTCATGTTGTATGTTACAGCTCAGATGATGGCTTCATTATATGGAAGCATTTTAATACAGTTACCGGCAGTCTGTTACGATGACACCGAGGAGGCGAAAGAAGAGAAAAAAATAGTATATAACGAAGGCAAACGTGGCTCAGATAACAGGAAGGATATCAATAACTGGAGAGAACAGAAGAAGCTCCAGTCATCCATTACCACAGTGACCTTGTCTGCCGAGGGATCCAGAAGAAAATCCGTCATCAATTCGCTCAGTAAGGCTTTGGGGGCCTGCAAGCCAACAGTGGCCCCTCCTGCAGCTCTTACCAAAGAGTGGTTGGCAGCAGCTTGTGAGCGCCTCCTGGAGCTTCACGAGTACCAAAAGCTCCTCAACGATTATTTCTCGTGGCCGGTCATCATGGTGCTGCTGGAGACGATTACCGACGCCATTGGGGTCGTCTTTTTCATCACATCGGAACGTAAGTCCTTCCCGATGGCGAGTATGGCAGCGTTCTGCATAGTGTGGGAGTGCCTGGCCATGGTGGTGCTCATCTGCTCAGCTCCCGACCATGTGCTCGACCAGGTATGTTGTGACTACGTATATATGCGGGTGATCATTAACGTTCGTATGCGTAAATGTTTACAAGTAATATCATAATTTTAACAGGACATTTAAAATTCTGACTCCCATGTTTTGGCCAATAAAATAAGTTTAAATCATCACCTGCCCAACATGCAATTCTAAAATATATTCTATATATTACTGGTCATAGCTATACGGAATTACAGTATTTGCAGCGCCGTGTTGAAACAAAAATCTAACATAGAAACACACATCCATACACGGACAAATATAATTAAAACACACCTATGCACTCGACTCAAGTACTTTACAGTCATACAGCACATTCACACATACACAAAGAATCTAAAGTACACCTATGCAGACAGACACAAATATAATTTATTAATTAGTACATTTTACTTTTTCAGAGAGAGAAGCTGACGTCTTACATCCTTCGTCATCAGACTCTAACAGATGACCCACAGTTACGGCAGCAGGTCAGTAATGTACTGTACCTCTGGACAGCGGAAGGTCTCGTGATCTCGCTCTTACCATCTCGATTCCTTGTTTCATTGCTCTCTATTATTTATATCTTTGTTCTGTCGATCCTGTAAGTGGCTTTTCTTTAAATTTCCTCTATCTATATAATACAATCACCAATATATAAATCAACACAATCGGTTACGCCACTACAAGTTGACAGACTGTTGCCATTCATGAGACGAAACAGGTGTATTAGTTAGGGTGAATCTGTTAATTATTCATCTATCAGTTTTATAACTTCCAGACTTTTCCATAATTTCACCATACGTTATGTCATTTCTCTTGCACTTCTGTAACACTGGATATTAAGTCTTGGCATTTCTTCAACATGTGGTATTCCTTTTCCACCAATTGAGATCACTGTTCCAACACTCATCAATTTCCGTAACACTATGTCATCCACACCAGTCCTCCAACAATTCCCTGGTGTTCCCTTTTTTTTTTGGTGTGTGTGTGTGTGTGTGTGTGTGTGTGTGTGTGTGTGTGTGTGTGTGTGTGTGTGTTTGTCTGTCTGTCTGTGTTATTATCTGCTTATAATGGAAAACTTTGATGAAGTTGGGTAATTGAGTTCAGCCTTAATTAGCCCCTAATTACTTAAGAAATTAACTTGGGTGATTAAAAATGTGTTTAGGTCTCGAAGCACAAATCTGAGACTCTTACTCTTTACCTGGAAACTGAAATTCCAAAAATCTTTTACTTTCGTACACACACAAAAAAAATAAATGGTCGTACCAGCTATAAGCTTTCTGGTATAATGGAGGAAGGAAATATCTGTACAGGCATTCTTAAGGATTCAAATGTTATTAAGAATTCAAATGGTAATTACGAAAAATTGTAACCATTAGGGAACACGTGTAAGCTTTGAATTCTTGTCTTGTACAACACGATGAAGGTGGTAAAAGGACGTTAAAATTACACTAAGACTCGGTTGGGGAAAAATAACGTATGGATACTTGTGTATTGTGATATCTAGTTTTCACAGTTGGTCCTGTTCGACGTAACGTGACACAAGTGGCTTTTTATCCCATAGACACAGAGGCTCAAGAATAGTATGCTGTCCCCTTTGAGTCCTGGAAATGAACCCTGAAATCCACACCCAAGGTTCCCTGATTCCTTACGTAATACTCCAGGGAGGAGTAAAACCATAAGTAATAAATAACATAGAACTTTTACGTGTAAATTGTGTTAATATTTGAAATATGTTATTTGGCAATTCACATATTCTCCTTCACAATCAAAAAACAAATTTATGGTAAGGGGATCTGTTTAATGGTCTTCGTAAGGAATTCCTAGCTGAGAGCAGTCTGTCAAAACACCTCCCGATCTTTTCCTCAGTAACTCAACTCGGTAATGAGAATAAATGCTGTGAAAACACCCTGCAATATATTTTCATATCTCCTGCACCTTCCTCATTACTCGCTGTGGTATATCATTTCCAGGATAGATGGGGACGGCGGTTTATTTTTCCCCCCAGTAACGTGTAAAGTGCCGCGAGCTGTGACGCACTGATGAAGGTGAGGGCCATGATGACCTTCTCTACGTATCGCGAACATCCAATAAATTGAACGTTTTCGGAAATGATTTGGTTACATGTTAACTTAAAAAGAATTACTGGACAATTCAAAACCGCTTCAAAATTTCGCCATTAGGCCTAAAGTCATTTTATGGTCAGGATTTATCCCCAGGTTGACAGCTGGTGGTGGTGCTAATAGTGGCGGTGCTGTTCCTGGTGGTGGCGCTGATTTAGTCCCAAGAAAAATACAGCAACAAAAGATATTTCTATTCCAAAATACTTTTGTTTCCTATGCGTTTTTGTCAAGGTAACGGCAATTTTCCTCTTGTGACTAAAATCTTGAGTGTGTCCACGTAACAATAAATTGCAGTGCTTTGTTGTCATTAGAAGATGTTGACGAGTATATTTAAACAATATCAGTGGTGTGACTCATGACTACTTCTCACAGGTGAGCCAGCTGCTGCCACTTCTGCAGTTGTCGCCAGTCTTCTGTATGGGCAGGTACTTCGTGCTCGCCAAGTCCAGGATTGTTGACGTAAGTACTTCCAGCTCTGCTACCCATACCTTATAACTTACACAATATGAACATACAGTAATTATTTTTCACTGTGTGCACTAAACCGCATAATATCCTGAGTGAGAGTTGGTAATCCTGAAAGCGAGAAACACGAAGCTGTTCTTTGAGATCATGTACAGACCACTGAGGATTCATATTCAGAGCGACTTCATAATTCTATATGAAATACACAAGTGTTGTGCGGCTTGTAGAACTACTGAGAGGCACCTTGTCCCTCCCCCATGGTCGCACACGAAAGCCGTGAGAGGAAACGCTGATAACACTTGTTGTAAGTGTCTTCCACACGAATATTTACTGCAGTCAATTTACATAGTGACTGTACGGTAGTGTTAAATACTGTTTATACAGGAAATAAGTACTTATAGTCTGTGCATAATAGCTATAATATATAAGACAGCTGTTGAGGCGAAACTCGTGACTTGTCTGGGCTAAAATAAGCCTCTCTGACCAGTTGCCACAGTAGAGGATTATTTGCTGGAATGTTTTAAAAATCCCGTTAAGATAACTGTATGGCAAGCTATGTGTCTCTAATTTTTACTTTATTCCTTTTTAACTTCCCAGAGCTTTGAAGTAATAAAAAGACATTAAAAAGTTCATAAGCTATAAAAAGAAAGGGTATCTTTTTAAATCCACCCACAATTCCAGTAGACTAGAAAAATAATGTAATACGTGCTCTAAGAACCCGTCAGTAATAACATGTTAGAACGTAAAAGGTGTCATCCATGTCTTTCATTGTACATGCATATACATCTACATACTAATACAGTACGCCATTCACTGAGATAAATAACAAAATATGTTAGAAATCAAACTTGTTTGTTATGACTTCTGTTAAAAGAAATTTCGTAACGTCAGTCAGCCATTCTACTTGTATTTTCAGATGGGAAGATTCGTGGCCATGTATGTAGTTATCTTACACCAGTTCTGGATAACTGAAGACCACGCTGTCGGTGCTCACAACACCACCATGTGCCAGCAGTAGTGACTATTCGCCGCACTGATGAGCTAAGTATCAACCTTCACGATTGACTATCTCAGGATGACGTATTTGTCATGACTACAAAAAAAAAATAATGCATACAAATATGATAAACAAGCAAAAGTTATATTCCCAGTAAGATGGAATGAAATCTTTTTCCTCACTAACATAAAAATCAAGCTTTGTACCTAAACACGTGCGCACATACATTCACACACACGCTAATGTATATTATTAAGCGTTAGCGTTGAATGTAAAATGTAAAGTACAGCTTATTATAATGGATGCTGAATATAAGCCAAGCTAGCAAGACTCGCTCACCCAAGATCCTGTTCACTTATGCACTGTGATAAGAAGCAAAGTTCTTCGAAAAATCCCAGCAAAATGATTTTGGAGGGCAAGACTCCCAGGTGTGGCTGATGTGACGGAGGAAACAGTGTTGAGTATCTCGCGTCTGTCGGTAAGTAGCACCATGCAATATTTATGAAGGCTTGCCGAGGAGGATAGCCGCCGACAGAGCGGATGGTGGCCCCCGCCTGATGGACTGGGAATAAGGAAGCGACGCAAGGATGGTCTGTAAACTATGATGGAAATTCGGCAGGTTTATGTTTATAAAGGAGTCTCGTGCCAAGACCAGATGCTAAGGAATATCAACAAAATGATAAATTGGATGAGAGTGACAAAGAAGATATATGAAGTAAACTATTATTAATATTTTTTTGTTTTTTGTGAATAAAAATCTAATATAAGTGATGTCAGATGGCAGTAAAGGAAATAATATGCAGTATGTGGTAAAGAATAGGACAAGATAGTGTGAAACAAGTAATGCATTTGTGAAAAGTGTAGGGCGATTGTATACCGTATATACAGTAATACTGAGAACGAAGTGGACGACGGTAGGATTGCTATCGTAGGATTATTGCGATAAATGTTGACTCTAGGGACTGAGGTGGACATTGACCCATCAATTCTCTGTCCCTGTGTAAGTCTACCTCCATCTCGGATTACACAACACCATTCAATACTGTATCTAAACCTACTCAACGCTCCTTCATTGCCCGAGACAAAACAAAACAAAACAAATACCTCTTCGCGTATACCCCAAGAGGCGCCATCACACCAAGTTTCTTCTAAACCCTCCTTTACCTCTCTCTCTCTAATCCTTCTCAGACTTTTCTTGCTCACTTCTCAGCACATCCTACATCACTCCACGTATTCTAGACCTACTCGGTGTCCCTTCACTTCCATTTTAGGCCTACCCGATGCAGAGGCTCAGTTTGTAGCTTCATGAATAATATATGACTGAGATTTCTCCAATTGATGTAGTAGGACATGACTTTGTACCGGTTAAGTTCTCTGTGTTCAATCTGTTAATCTTAATCTATAAAACAAATTATATAAATACAATAAATAAATAATGAATATAAGGGGTGATCATAAATTATCTGACTCATTTCAAAACTTATTAATCTCAAAAGTAATAAAAACAGAACACAAGGAACATGTAGGAGTTTATTAAGACAATAGCAAAATAAATAGGAGTTATTCGTCAAGTAAAATAAAACCAATGTATTCTATCTACAACAATTTTGAAGTTACTAAATTTTTATAACAGGTCAGATAATTTATGAACACTGTATGTGTCTGTCTTACTTTTCTAATTTCCACAAAGTTGATATATTACACATTACTCAGAGGCAAATATAATATAAAATTACTTTGTATTTTTTCCATTTTCCTTTTTAATTTTAAGACCGTTACAGCTATTCTACTGTATATGGTACTGAATGAAATAACAACAAAGTAACTTAGTGAGCGACTGTCTGCTAAACAATGAATTTCTGATATTATTTTCATCAATGATTTACTCACTTCTGATTAACACACCTGATGGTAGTCTGTGTGAAATAGATAGCTAATATGACCTTCACACAAAACTCATTTACCGTTATTTTGCTTTACAATTCTTAAGTGTTTTAGGTAAATGGGAACTATAAGGTATCAGCACAGTCGGAAAATCCTAGTTATCAGTTGCAATGTGTCTCTCTTGCCTCGTGTTCACTGTGTTACTGAACATGTCCAGAGAAGTCAGAGGAAACACGGTACTTGCTAACTGATTTCCGAGTAAACCGATTACCTAAATTCCACCGTATATTAAACACAGGAAGACTCGCACCTGTTCCATGCTGTTGTTGACACATCTTGGTGAAAATCTAACAGACTCACACAAACGAAATAATTTTCAACAGTCTTCAGTCGTATTGTGGGTGTGATAATTTAATAACATACCCAAATACGTTAGCAATTGGTTAATGCTTTACAAACTTTCCAAATGGAATAACTGGCCGGACCTTCACCGGCACCAGGTTATGGCCACCTAAGTTACATTAATGTACAGAAGCTTGTCCAATATATGCAGTTATTGGCGACGAGGCCATTGCGGATACGGCAAATTACGGTTATAGCGCCGGCGTCCGGTACAGTGGTCGCCTGGGGTAGTTTATACACTGGGTTTCCTGCACCACCAACTCTCACCGTGGAAAAAAATGGGGATTGGTTAGCCAGTGTCTGCCTAAAGCAAACCATTAAACGTTAGCTACCAACTCTTGCCCTCGGGTGTTAAAAAAAAAAGTTCCTGGTGATAAACTTTACGTAGGGGTATATTCTGGGCAAGTTTTGATAATAACACAGGGAGAAATACCTAAGTGTAAGAGAGGGAGGTTAGAGTGTGTGTGTGTGTAGTGGCTACCGGGAAAGTACTGTACTGTATTGTTTCCCACTCTGACGGCCCTACCTTACGTACCTTAACCTACAAAAGTTTGTCATTGCTGCTGTTTTTAATTTTAATGGCGTGGATATAATAATGTGTATACTTGCACCACCATAAGGAGTAGATAACACGAATAATAAGAAGTGAGCCTTATGAATATTAATAAGAGTAGTAGTAATATGATAATCATATCATATAATAGTAATCATAATAAGTGAAAGACTTTGTTTATCGCACAAATTCATATCTCCAGTTCACCTCCGATAAAGCATAATTATAACCGACCGCATAATTATTCTTAGTGGCTCCAGTTAATATGTATGTAAATATCTGGTGAAAAGCTAAAGCATTATCAGGATCAGAAACTTGAAACAAAACACCTTAACGTTGTCACCCTGAGATTCGAATCCGATATGAAACAAATAAACGTCGCTCACAGTAATGCTCTGTGCCATATCTCGAACGAGGTTGCAATATGGATTCAAATCGATGACCTAATTATATGATTGACATGGAATACGAATAATATGCGAAGATGTAATGATGAATGATGGAAAATCGTGAACTGAGAAGACATGAAATATAAATAAGATGCAATTAGGACACAGTTATGTAATTGACATAAGAATCGGGTGAAATTATGGATGTTTAGAGTGCAAGAGAGACCAGGAAATGACTTTTTTGGGGGGTAATCATCTGACTTAAAAACCCAAGGCCACAGTGACCTTTAGAAGTGGTACGTGATACACTTTACCTTCACTTAATAGTGTTAAAATTTTCATTTTTAATCTATTTAAAAGGATCAGTAATAATAATAAAATAATATTAGAAATAATAATAATAATAATAATAATAATAATAATAATAATAATAATAATAATAATAATATTAATAATAATAATAATAATATTAATAATAATTTTAATAATAATAATAATAACAAGAATAATATTCACCAGAAAGCTTAAATTTATTCTGGATGGTTTACTATTACAACACAGATTTTGAAAAAAAAAATGAACAATTCAAATGCTGTGGTTGTGGCGTCAAACTGTAGCTTAAACCGAGACGATAAAATAATTTACTCTAACACCTGTATCAAGAATAATCCTGTGTACATCATAAAGGAATCCGTTTGTTTCATCATAACAGACACTTGGTACACACACGACTGGGCTATTCTCTGTACAAACTTGATTGCTCAGGGTAAAAACTCGTTCTGTGACACTTCATTTTTCGTGAAGTTATTAGTAACGATTATTCTCGGTACGTCATTATCTTTATTCGTAGATAGGAATGGCGAGTTAATTAAACTGACCAGTAGTTCTGCACGTGAATTACAACCTTTCTGCTTAACATTCTCCAGTTATCTAACTAATTCCCCAATTAGTAAGGCCTGTTAGTTTCCCGTGTGCGAGGCCAAAACGTCAACAGAAGTATAGAAATGCGCCGTCTACCATTGTACCATGACTGACATCCCGGACGGTACGCCCAGCTTGGATTATTCAATGGCTATCAGAGTTGCTTCTGGTTTGGTCTGTGGTCTAATGAACGTTCTTGTTATGTGCGAGGTCAATAGATCAAATGTCAACTTTCCTGAATACCTTAACAGGGAGGGGCAAGGTCGACGACTTGAGTGAAGAAATGTATTTTCAGGTCAATGTTATTTGACTTCCCAAGGCATGTTAATTGTGCAGGTCTCTCGTAATGTTAGTTTTATTATATCGGACGACCAAGAAGACGAGGAGGAGGAGAAGTTATCATTAGCCCCTAGTTTTCCCGGCCAGATGTTGATGATGAGAATACTTGGGCTAATAATTTCGCCTCGGAATGTCCATGATCTGCCCTTGACTAGCTAAGTTCAGAAGCATCAGCAAGTGTAAGGAAAAATAATATCACCATCACCATGAGCTTGAATAAAGACACCATTAAAGTGTATCAGCATCACTAACAGCAAGTACAGCAAAGTATCAAGAACATCAACAGACAACAGCATCACCATCAACAATAAGATAATGTCCACAATAATAACAGCAACAGCAACAGCACCAACAACAACAGTAGCCACAGCAGCAACAGCATCTTACCCCACCTGGTGCACCTTCTGCAGGTGATGGCTCCAAACTACCTCCACTCGTGAAAGAGACAGATAAGATGGGTATTGGAATCGCTTAAAGTTGGAGAGTTCCTTCCTTACTGGCGCAGGGGGGAGGGCACAAATACCTCAGGAACAGATGGCGGCGGCTTAGGGGCGGAGGACGCACGGCCAAACACACCAGAGATGGAGGAAATAGCTCACAGGCACTGACTGGGCGTGCATGATCAGACGAGAGGATTTATAATCCAGGTTTTATCAATTAATTCCTCAAGGATTTCTCGGTTGCAATAAATAAATTTATCGTCGTGACACCATGACACATAATGGCGGGTCTATTTCTCTGCATGATCAGTTAAAAGGAGAATTAAATGAAAAAGAATAAAATTATTACTGCAGGATTGAGGGGTGATTCACAGGCGGTAGGCAATATCTCTTGATTCAGGACGGGTGGAAGCTTCCTTCGTCAGCAAAGCAAATTCAACTATTCCGCTACCTCATGCTGGGTAAGGAAGTTGTGGTGCTTGTGTTGGCAGTTTGAAATGTTCTTGACAGTAGACACTTGTTTATGAGACACTTCTCTCACACTATTCTATCATGAAGATTTTATAAATTTGTCTAGAATCTAGATGTAGTAATTCAAGTTCAGTTACCATATAATGACGGAGAAGTTAAAGAATATTTAATATTTAGGCAATCAATTCCTCAAGTATTTGTGCAAAATTAGATGCATCACCCTTCTCTCCCTCTCACCTCCCTCCACCAGTGGACAACCACTTATTTTAATATAAATAGAAATATCGATTTTTTTGGTGATATTTTTATTTTTACAAAAAGTTACATATTTTCTATCTGAGAGATAAATACTTCTGGATCAATAAAAACTTAAGTGTTCTGCAGGTCTTAATGTCTTATGTCTCACGGCTATTCATTAAATATAAATATTTCCATACACACAGAACTTTACATAATATTTCCTAAAATAATATTGTCACATAAAGGTCATGTCTACTACCCGGCTCGTCTCTCAGGTTCAGGAACAACCGGTCGATTAAGTTTCAAAGAGTAACACAATATTTTGCAAAAAGGCAAAATTTGGGGTTTTTTAGCTTCATGGTAATGTGTGTGAGTACATGGTAAAACTAATTCTGTTTTATCTCAAGACAGCATTTGCTATCTTAATACCAGCCTTTACCTAATTATATTCAGTAACGGCTATGTTTAAATTAGGTTTGATTAGGTTGTTAGGCTATATACGTATTGATTTTTTCTACTGTATAGCTTAGTGTTCTTTACAAGATTTATCTTATGCATACATACATTATTTAGAATTTTCGTATCAATCAGAATTCATCAACATTATTGCACCTCTGAAACAATCCCTGAAACAATGCACCTTGCTAATGCAGCCTTGTCATTGTCCTTCAAACAGGCTGACTCTGGGGAGGCCACGCGCACAACAACACTTCGGGATTCATATCACACTGTTTTGGTATTATGACAGCAGCAGCGTAAAGGTGGTTAGGTTAGGTCAACTATTCTGATCCACCTAAAAACCTTTAATACATAACTCCGATCAGACTGATATTTTTTATTTGAATCCAGAAGAGGGATGTCATACAGTGGCACGTGTTGGACTAAGACAAAGTGATATTGTGGGGCTACTTTTCAGTTGGCCAGAGGTCAAATATGGTTTAATTCAGATTTTAGAGGAATAAACTCGAGTACATTTGAAATGTGTTGCGCACCAAAAGACAAGTTAAAGGTGTTAATAACAAAATGTTCCATGTTCAGTAAGTTGAATATTTACGTCTCAGGTGGGAAGGAATTGGTTAACTTAAGCCGAGACTGTCTCCATCATCCGCCCAGCGCCTGGTGGGATAATGGAACACAAGGACCGTTTTCTTGGTGACTGAATTTAGGATGCCAGTTTCTGAAAACAGTTCGATTTTCATTACAACACAAATTCCTTTTTTGAGAATTTATCTAACTTGCTCTTATCAACATGAAACTGGAACAATACTCGGGCGAGTCAGGTACACGAACGACAGGTTAAGTGTTAGGTGAAAGGAGTGAGCGACATTCTATTAAAGATATATCCGTAGATGTTAACCAATCAGACACTCGTGTCAACTGTCTAATTCAGTAGATTACATAATGGAGGGAGACTATACACGCTTTACAGACGTCAGGGCAGAACGCTGGGGTGAGGTAACAGAAGAGTGATTTTATTCTTAGAAAGTGATAAAGCAGCACTGAACTTTGGAAATGGTGATATTCTGGCGCTCTACTGAGTACAATATCTTATTGTTAAATATAATAAGGATGGGAACTTCGACTTTTATCTGCACAAAACAAAACAAAACTGTTTTACTGTAAGTGATAACGCGTAAGCAGTCGCCGACAACAGTGTTTCTGTAAAGTGTTTATAGAGACCTGACAAAACCATGTCACCATGAATGTAGATTTCACAAGGCCGGCGAGCAAACACCTAAACATTTGCTCTCCAACGACCAAGAAACATTTGCATAAAGTGTACTGCAACACCGGACGGGTGAGTCGGACTGACTCGTGGTGGAGATGCGAAGGAGTTGGTGGCGGGGCGCATCAACCCAGTGTTTTACTGACCAGCCACACCAGGTGAATTGTAAAGATCCGCCACACTATCACATGAGAATTTCCTCAACATAGTTGAACCTTCGAGTAAGGCAACCCCTATATCCATTTTTATTACTTACAATTATTTATTGAAGAACGATATAAGAAATTGTCATACTTCATTGTTCTATAGTTATCCAGTATATAGAATATCCCCTTGGTTTACTCATGAAAGTTGTCGACTATCAGTTTATTTTCTCACAGCTGAACAAGCTAGTACTTTTTTTTACAAGAAAAAGCACACTAAAGTTGTCTCAAGGACACGATGTATACATACAAGTCGGTTCATGAAGTGGACAGAAGGGCAGATCTCTCACCGATCAAGAAGCAAACTATCTAAGAAACATTTTCTTTCTTTCACCAAGACACAAGTTGAGCTGACTTGTGTCTCACTGAGAACACTCCAGCCACAGGTCATAGCGGGTTAGACTGCCTTGGTGGCGACAACTCCTCAACGTCTTACCCCAAACTGTCTCAACGTTCCAACTCCTGCATAGTAAACAGGAGAAACCTGCCACCAAACTGATTCCACATGCATTGATCGTAACAGTGTGAGGTGCCACAAGGAGTGACGAGCTGCCTCCACCTAGCAGTGTTAACACAGGTGGCGTATCAGGCCTCGAGATGAGTCTAATCATCTTTCTTTACCACTAATTCAACCTTGTGTCTCTCTCTGTCTTTGTGTGGACCCCGAAATACCGCAAACCAAGTGATTTAACAAGTTTCACGCATTCAGGAAGATAACAAGATAACAAGTCTGACAATCTATCTCGAAATCTATGCCATTGTGTAAATTCTCATACTGACCACTTGGTTCCAGTTCAGATAAATGTTATTATCTGTACTTTAAGTTTGTCATACCAAATGCAAACGCAAGATGACACACAAGAAAAAATAAAATTGGGGCTTTCCATTTACCATTACTCAAGAAGTCTAGACACTAGGTCCATCGTTGCTACTACAATTATTTTCGGTGAGCTACCATCAAACACAAAACAAGCATGTCTACCGCACAGACAGTAAATAAATTGCAAGTCGCAGATTATTGATATTTTTGCTTAAATTATATAATGCTTATAATTATGATGGTATGCACCCAAAATAATTATTAGGGGGGAGTTTATTTTTTACCTCACACAATTAACAAGAGAATGTAACGGCATGACAGAAAATACCTGGAGTGTGTGTGTGTATATATATATATATATATATATATATATATATATATATATATATATATATATATATATATATATATATATATATATATATATATATATATATAAGGGTTTTGACAATAAAGGCTTTGAAGCCATTTCACTGGTTAAGATACTGTCAGGTCTAATGGAGTAAAATATAAATATTCACAAGCAAACCTTCGGAACAAGAGGAGAAGAGTAAGCAGGAGTACTGCAGGGGGTAAGTTGATACCTTAATGGACTCGTGAATATGCAGCAGCAGCAGCAGCAGCAGCCTTGCCACTCAGCTAAGACGAGGGGTAACAACAGGATGGTACAACACGCCAGTGCCAAAGATAAAATTACATCATATTATAACAAATAGTAATGTTCCATAACGTATATTGTGCTCTGGTCGACGCTTGGGTACTGAAACGTACTGTAATTATCATAATACAGTACATATTTACACTACAACAATTACCAAACAATAATGTTCAGAGGTTAAGGAGGTATATGGTATTTTTATGAAACAAAAAATATATTACCAAGTACTGTTACACTAAATGTAAATAGAATGTAAGCGGAACTTGACTCCTAATGGAGCGTACACAGACAACTGGTGAACTTCCGTTGCTACGCATTAATTAATATTTACGTCCTATAAACGACCAGTAATACTAAGATAAAGTTGAAATGGGGTAATGATAAAAAAGATTAAAGGAGGATTATAAAGAAAAGTGTTATTAAAAAAAGTAGCTTCTCAATCTCATTTTGTCATACACAATTCCCTCTCCCTGAATTTGTAGGACACGAGTCAATTTTATTTCTAATATTCCCCATGATATATATATGTTTGTCGATCGGGTGCTATATTTATTATGATTTTACTATTACCTCAATATTATGTTTGTATGTCGCGATTAGTGTCTCTTTTACCTTTCCTTAGATTAACTTGTGAGAGCATTTGGCAGTTAATGTATCGTCCTGCATAATATGTCTAGCCCCTAAGTCTCTTGTCTGACTGCTCTATGTTTGTCTGCCTTCACCTTTTCCTCACTATTTACGACGGATTTTTACAATATTCAGGACAATATGTTCAATGACTTACTCTAAAATAGCTCATATCTTGCTGCTTACCTAATGAGTATACATTCCAGTGATGTGTCTTAGGGATTATTAACCTCGATATAACAGATAAGTTTTACTGTACTTGACAATTAGCCATAGCAACATACCCTCACTTAACCTAACTTGATAGAATTAGTTGTATTGTCTGGCGTTCCGTAAAGTCAGTCAAGTCAATATCAGCCATGTTGCTCTCAACTATTCTGCAATTAGTTATGTTACCATACATACTCCTAGAGGTCCTATTGCATTTGATTACATTACGTTTCGAGTGACAATTGACAGAATACAGAGCTATACTTTGATGCTGAAGTGACAGGTCTGAGCAGAAGTGACCAAACACATCACTGGTTGACCGTCTACTACAGTGTGGACATCAGGAAGTAAAAAAACGTCCTGAAGCACAAGGCATTAGTGTTCTTATTATTGTTTATTCTCGTCTTGCAATCATATCTTGGGATTAGTTAGGTTAATCTAATATATCCAAATGAATGTTCTATTTTACTCTAGTTTCATTTCATTCGCTTGTGGTGACGTAATTAAAAATAAGAATAAAACAACAACTCATTATGAAGCCCCCCCCCCAACGCTATTCTCATCGTATTCAGCTCAATGGTGTCATTATAACCCAGGAGAAGAGCCATAATGGAGCATATCTTGTTACAGGCTGAGCCCCGCTTACTACGCTCCTCCGTGTCGGTTTATGCCTCTCAGTGTGCTAAGGTTATTGTAGGAGAAATTCTTATTGTACCTTCGGCGAACCGTCAGTAGTAAAGAGCCGTAACGCTTTGGCCATTGGTAACATGAATAGTTTGCGACGCGTATTGAACCGGACGTATAAAATTATTTGTTTATTTATCTTATTCTAAAACAGAAGATGTTGTCTAGTCTCTTCCCATTTACTATTGTGAGATGTTGTTTCAGAGGTAAGATACTGTCAGGCCGGATTGACACAGTAGAAAGTACACAGAGGTCAATGATCTTGTTCTTGTTGATGATGCTGTGTGTGTGGGGGGCAGGTGGTTAACCAGACTACTTTGAGAGAAACGACCTGCAGTTATGAGAAATGAGGCGTAGCGTTAATAATCTTGTTTTTAATGGCTATGTACTCTGTACCTTTTTCCAAGCCATCGGGCCGTCACTACTTAGATAAAATACTAAAGTAATTAGAAAAAAAAAACATTCAGAAAAACGATTGGGCTAAAATTTTTGCTGACATCAGATATTCATAAATGTTATATACTCTTAAAAAAAACAATATCTACTAACATTATCATGAGTGAACTTGATCGTTAAAGTCGTTGTGTAAAGGAAGCTGATTAAGAGTTCGTGCCCTGGCCTTTACAACTGTGAATTAGAGGCCTGCGTAATAATGACCCCCAGTAAGCTAAGCTGTGAATGGAGGAAATGTCCCAGAAGAATTTTACGTGTTAGTCCCCCGGGTTTAATGTCCACACTCTCGCGGGAGGTTCACAGTCCAATGATTTCATTTTACTGGGAAGAAGTTGGTCATCCATTTAATTCATCAGTTCACTTCTTGGTAATCTAATATAGCAGTTTAATTTTTATTTCATAATATTGTAAGACTAAACGTGGGAGACAATAGTGACATGATTAATGAGGCTGCTGACGTTGTGGTTAATACCCAAACACTGTGTCAGTATCATACAGGGATGATTCTCAGCAGTAGGATGATTGATCTATTTAAAGGCGAATATACTGTAACTTGTATCAACAACAAAGAGTGATAAGAAAAAGATGAAAGGAACACCCAAAATAAATATGTCAGAATATCTATAGTAGAATTTTCAAAGATTTATTGAATGCAAGACTGAGCGAGTTATGGCTAAACTTAAGAGTATTGATAGGGGTGAAAATATAATGTGAATGTTGATATGTACTGTTGGGTGATACTTGCCTCGCTTATGTATTAAAATTTTTAGATATTTTAAGTTTTCCATGAAGTGCAAAGGCTAAGAGATGAAAATGAGGACTGGAGAGGAGACTTAAGGGGTTATTCTGTAGGGAATTGGTTGGATTATGTCACAGAACGATGCGAGAGGCTGCGGTGAGAGTGAACTTGCGTAATACATTGATACTGTGGCTGGAGAAGAAAGTATATACCGTATGTCAAAGAGAAGTTGGAATGTTATGAGAGAACCCTGATATAAAATTATAATGTGATTTTAGATATCTGGGGCAACGAGAATAGACTGAAGTGAGAAAAAGAAAGGTCAGATTATGTAAGGAAACAAAGGAGATCTGCACCGGAATGATACTGACAAAACCTAAACTGTGTGTGAGATATAACTAGTACGTAATGGGATATAAGGTCTAATATTCACCGTTTCTTTCCATAACTAAAGTATTATTTAATTAACAGTATGGCGCACCAACTGTCCCCTGTCCAGCGCGCACAGATCCCTCCCTCTACCCCTTCGTCTCCTTACGTCACATCCCCTCGCACAGGTTGGGTTTGTTTTTGTTACGACTCCCCAGACGTCCGGGAGCTAACTTTGCACTGCCCACTATACACACACACCATGGCGCTACAATTGTTGTTCATTCCCACCATTAACATGATATCCGCATCACCCCACCATGTTACCCTCACCATTACTTTCCTTCCTCGTCATCACATCACTATTACAACAACAAAAATAACACACACACACACACACACACACACACACACACACACACACACACACACACACAGACCCCATAAAAATTACACACAGGCCCCATAATTATACTGCCCAGCAGACAATAGTTAAGAATCATTTACTTTCTAGTTTCTACTTAGTAATTTGTATTAATAGTATAACCAAACATGAAATTCTTGATACAGGTGGAACTGCTGACGAGTGACTTCTGGTTGCCATTCACACATAAATGTTATTTACAATAAACGTGATCTGCAAACATCCTATTTTTTAAGTGTTTAAGTTAAGAAATTGCGTACACCACTGGACATGTAGCAGCCAATCCATCCCTCCCTCCCTCCACCGCCGGCAGCAATAAAGGCGAGGAGCAGCCCCAGCACACCAGTAGTAAAATAAACCATTCCGTCCCCATATCAAAAACCCATTTCCACCGTCATGCAGTAAAAACCTCCCGCTTGAGTTACATTGCCACGCACTCAGCTGAAGAACTGTGCTAAGCTCTGATGTATCGCCTGTTCGGATTGGAAAGTTGTGTTTTTACTACAGCTTAAAATGTTGTTGGCAATAGTTGAAAAGTTTGGGATTGCATTGTGGCAGGAGGCTAATGGGATTTCTTTCTGAAATGGGAATTGGAAATTGATAAGGGGAAAATAAGCACTCAGTTTAGTGACTGAAAACTGAACAGGGGAATATATGTGTGTGAGATTTAAAACAGAATGAAACAAACTAGTGCGACTGAGTAAGAGGAATTGGGGCTGTTTTTCACTCGGTTTTTTGGTCAGCGGAATTGACGAGTGTTTCCAGTCTTAATATATTGCGATGCAATTGCTGTACTCTGGGCTATTTCATCCTTACACCCCCCCCTCCTCACCACACACACACACACACACACACACACACACACACACACACACACACACACACACACACACACACACACACACACACACACACACACTATTAAAAAGATTCACATAATACTGTACATATAAACACACACGTTTTCATAAATTTATACACGCAGATACAAAAACACCCGCGAAAGAAATTATAATAATAATGTTAAGAGCAAATATTTGATGAACGAAAATAGAATCCTTGAAGTGTAACCAGATCACTGTACAACATAGTGTACTGTTGTCACCGTTGAGGGTGAGACACGCCCGACCTGCACTAACACACACCGCCTGCCGCCATATAGAGGTTGTATAGTCTCACTACATATGTATCCCTTGGAGTTAGCGATAATTTTCTTGGTTCTGTATGAGTTAGTCAGCGTCACAGTGTGTCTTATTCCAGGGATCGTCTTACATGAAAATGATCCAAATGTCATACATCAGCTTTCTTCATGCCAATAGGAGTGTGTGTGTGTGTGTGTGTGTGTGTGTGTGTGTGTGTGTGTGTGTGTGTGATATTCCAGGCTGATTGAGAATAGATTCCTTGGTGGGTTACTTTTTAGACGATTATAGTCAAGATTCTTAGGTAGTCTGACATCTCAAAAGTGTGTTAAAGGTCACTGTCTCTTTAACTGACGTCCTTTGCTGCTATGACCTTCACATTCCCCATGACATGTCGAGACACAGCGTGAGAGAAATAAAATATCAGTGAAAAAGAAAACACATAAAAAGCCCTCATAAACCAGCAGAATAACAAGAAGTAAAATACACAAAAGTCACGAGGAAAAAGGGCAGAAAATAAATCACGCTTGGAACACAGAAAATGCAGGGATGTAAATTCAGGTAAAATAATACTACTTTACAAAGAATGGAAACGAAAGGCAAGAGACAAAATAAACAGACGCACGAAAAACTTACAATGAATCCTTGCTAAATGAAAGAACTACTACCAAAAAACGAAGTGAAAACAATAAGCGATATAAAGGGAAACTTAAAGAAAACAGAAATGAGAATCCCAGAGCGAAGGAAAACAATTTACAAAGTTAAATTGTTAAACTTGATCTGGACTTCAGCGTTTACTGTCCCAAACGACGCTCAAGGATAAACAATGCCACGCGTTTGGTTTTCTGGCCTCTTGTTTTGGGCGTGTCTGAAGTGTTATAATTAGTTTCTGGCTATGAAGCTAATTAAACATACTAATATCTCCCTTCCTCTCATCTGTCATTGTTCTCACCTCAAGACAGCAAAACTTCCTCGACTATAGCCCTTCATTTACTGTTTCGAATTCCCCTAAATGCTGCAACACATATTTTGCTATGGCTGTCCTCCCTTTGCACAACCATACACAAAATCACTCGGCACCACACGCTTTCAAATCATTTATTCATACATACTACTACTACTACTACTACTACTACTTCCTCGATACCCATTCCTCAAATAATTATCTAATGCTTTCTTGATCTATAACTTACATTTTCTTAAAGCTTCTCCCCATCTCTCTCCCCAGTCATACAATTATTCAGAGGATGTAATTCTTCCCATTATCTTAGTACATAAATACGATCCAGGTGAACTGTGATAAGCTCTCTGTCCATCACTTCATTTAATTCAGTGTCTTCATATATTTCTGAAGATTATCGTTATCTGTTATATCCAACTACTTTTTTCTCTTTTATCCAGGAGCCAAGTATGTCTGCTCAGCTATGCACTTACACATTTCCATCTTTCGCCCCTATGACACTGATCTCTTTCTCTCTCCATTAATTTCTCAGTGCAAATATGGCTTTCAATCTTCCTGCTCTTCTGTGAGTCAATTCTTTACTCATTGTTCCAGTTATTTATACTTCCACTCCTACTACACTTAAAATACCTAAATCCTCCTTTTCTAACTCTGTATAACCTATTATTCATCCCTTTACTTTCATTTACACTCGAGAAGAACAATTCTCTTAAAATCCCTTCTTCCAAATTCATTCCATCATATTTCCATTTTTTTATTCTCATTCATCCAATGATTCATCATGTGCAAACAGTAGCCGACTCACCTTCCAGTTTCGTCTCTTCTTTGTTAATTAAACTCTAATCTCTTTCCAATACTCTTGTCATTATCTCTCTTACTACCCAATCCATGTAAATGTTAAAACAAAGGAAATGACATTACTAGTCCTTGACCTATTCCTATTTACCACCATGACCCAGTTCCTCCTCCTCCACGTAGATGCTCAAACTGCATCTTCCCTCTCAATAAAACTCTGGACAGGATGCAATAATTGTTTTTTTTTTCATTTACCTCCAAACAGTGTCAATACTTCACATGCCACTTTTCTGTTCCCCTTGTGTACGTTATTTTCACTCCTACTCCTTAATGCAAAAATTTAAATCACATATCTACTTCGATTTCTTATCCCACACTGTTCTCGTCCCAATATAACCTATCAATAATAACTTCCATACTCTCCAATAATAATAATAATAATAATAATAATAATAATAATAATAATAATAATAATAATAATAATAATAATAATAATAATAATAATAATAATAATAATAATAATAATAATAATAATAATAATAATAAAATTAATATAATAATGATAATGATGGTAAAAAAAGTATAAACTATGAGTTGATGTACAGAATAAATGTTAAACAACTAACTTATAATACAGAATATTATTTCTTTATCACGAGAAATTATTTAAAGTTATTCAAGCAGTTTGCAAAAGAGACAAGACAATTATTGAATATTACCCCATAGTGTCCTTAAGCTACAATAAGCAGTACTTGGTATGGGATCCCTCACGTGCAAAAATCAATTTCAGATAAATAAGGAAGGGAAGTCATCGAGTTGTTAACATTTAACAACGGGATATAAATAAGTCGGTTTTAGTTATCCAAGAGACCACAACTGCGATAATTGTAGTGTTTTCAGTGGTACAGAATATCCCTTCTCATACATATTAATATTCACCTCATCAACTCTGTGTGTGTGTGTAAAAAATAATATATTTTTACATGTACAGTATTATATATTAATTATACTTACATAATATTTTTTCCAGGTTATTAATATATCATGTAATGTAATGACATGCATTTATAAACGCTTTATTCATTTTAAATAACTTTTTAAATATGTTATTTCCACATTTATACACTCAGGATCTAGTGACAAAAACCCCCAGAGATTAAGTAATTCATATCGGTACACCAATTTGATTCAAGACTTCATTTCGGGCCAAAATAAATTTGCTCACGGCAACTCTAGTCAGCATTAACAGATTCACCGTGACTAATCACCAGTCTTCCTAGCACCGTGTAAGTGGTCGATTTGGAATTACCTACGAAAACTGTGATATCGGAAAAAAACGATTAATTTAACTCTAGATGTCACATGAACTTTATTTCTTTATGTCATACTAAAAAAAAAGTGGGGAGGGGCCTATTTTTTTTAACCATATGTTTAGACATTTTTAAACCTCCCAAATTTTGTTAGGGGAAGAGGGATTTTCGTCCTGATTGTATTATCTTCTCATACTGCGGACATATGATCACCTTGCTTAACTAGATTTCCTCTCATCTCGGAGGCATCTCACCTATCCTCCTCCTCCTCCTCTGAGGATTCCTTCCCCGGAAATGATTTCTCAACTTACGTTCCTCAAGACTTTAGTTTTATCAGGGGGTATTTTTCTCTCATCTCTTCTTCTTCCCTAGAGCTTTCCCACATTCTTAGAGGATTACCATCTGTTTTCTCATGTGAGTGTGTGTGTGTGTATATCCTGGGCGTCATGGATTATGGGTCTGTCATTTCTATCCCATGAATCCATATTCATAAACCATGGATATAATATCATCATAAACCGTGTATCCAAGTCACCATAAACCATGTAGCCGTCAGTATAAACCATAAGCCCCGCCAGCCATCATGAACTATGAATCTCTCCTCATAAACGTTTCCTCCAATAAACGTCTCTTAGATTCTTCTCTTGACCTCCAGCCGCTCTCATCCCTGGAGCATCTTCCATCCTTCCCCATTTTTCTTGACTATCACGGGAGCAGCAGCAGCACACATACACACACACACACACTCGACGCCATCACCACCATCCCAACATTTCCTTCTCTTCTCCGCCTCTCAACTCTTCATCTTTCTTGAGCACTAGTTCCTTCCTTCCTTCGTTCCTTCTCTTAAACCTTCTCTTTACTTCTCTCTCTCCCCACACCACCATCTTTGCCGCTTTCTGTCGCGAAGTGGTGACAAATATCAGGACTCAATGGCTCCGGGGCGTTGCACACAATTTCACGGCATGATGCCCGCAATTATCCTACCTTCCCGCGCAACCCCCCACCCCACATCCCCCTTCCATCTCCCACCCATCCCTCTCCCTCCTTACCGCTCTCCGTTCTCCCTCCCTGTCCTTACCCTCATCTCCCAGCTCTCTCGACACCTCCCTCCCTATCTCCCCACCACTACACAATTACGTAGCGCCCCACGGCTGCCATTACTGCCACCTGATGCTGCCTGCCTCCCGCAAGGGTCTTTTTCGGAGCATATCTGCCGACTAGCACATAACATGTTGACACCAAACAGGTTGAAGGAATTGCCTCATTGCTAGATGTCGCGCGTTTGATGAAGGTGGCGTTTGTCTCTGTGAAGAGGTTGTGTCTGTGTAGTGTGTATCTGTGTAGTGTGTGTGTGACAACGAGTATTTTGATGTATGTGCAGAGTTTCTCACTATGTTATTCCACGTCAGCACAGGGATGTCCATCTCGCTTTAAATACTTGTGAACAAACAGTCCATTTTGCCAGAGTACTTTGAGTAGTGGAATAATTTTGATCCTTTAGATGTTTCGGTATCTTCCTCTAGTGAACGTGTCCTGGCTGCTGAACTAACAGTCAGTCGAGCTACTAACATCGCTTTCAAAGGTGGGAAAGGTTTTGGACAGACTGAAAGCGGAGTGGGAGAGCAGACTTTGCAGCACTGGCGGGGTATTACTAAAGGTTGGGAATAATTACTTGGTCCACACACTCCAGTCGAAAATGAAATGGAAATTAGTACTAGTGAAGAAGTGAACGGATAATACTTGGAAAAAGAATCGACTTACACGTAATGAGCTGCGAGTGATTACAAATGTTACGCAGGTGTTTTGATTCTTTTCAGCTACATGGTGTAATCTCTTACATGACTTTAACACAATATTATAAAGGGTGTGATTCATGACGAGAGGCACATATTAACTTCGTGACATTAGTAGAGTTGATGAACACCTCTATGTTGGCTATCGAAATCCTGAATAATGGTGCCTGAAGTATTTAAGTGTCTTTGATTACAAACGAAACGAGATCTACTGAACAAACATTTTAGGATATGATGTATCGCTATATGCTACGGCTGTGTCTGGTGCCCCCAGCTGATAGAGGACAAATCCGTTGTTTTGTTTCAGCAGGATGGACCGCCAGCCATCTTCACAATGAGGTTTCAACATTCCTGAATTAACAATTGCCTGATCATTGGGTCGGGTGTGGGGACCATTCCTTGGCTGTTTGCCCGCTCTAAGACCCCTTGACTTTTTTCCTCTGGGACTGTGTCAAAAAATAAGTTTTCGTTCTGCCAATGCTAACAACCTTGGGAAATTTAAGGAAATGATACGTGAGGTTTGTAGAAAAATTTAATATGATAAATTATAAAATATATAGAGGGACACAGAATAGCACTTTGATGTCTACAAAACTACAGAAGGAGCTCATATTGAACGTCTATAGCTTGTAAATAAGAGGAGTTTTTTCCAGGGACTTCATACTTCTGCCTATATTAAAATAAATCGACCTATATGAACAATTGAAAATATAGCCACAAATACAAACATTCGTCTAAAACTCTATTATTGTTTTCCGAAATCTTTGTGAAGAGGTTGTGTGTGTGTGTGTGTGTGTGTGTGTGTGTGTGTGTGTGTGTGTGTGTGTGTGTGTATGTGTGTGTGTGTGTGTTCGAACGCAAAAAAGTTTGTGGTGCAGAAGAGATGTGAATGGCTTTTGTAATTCTCAAATAAAAAAAATGAAATTAAGTGAACATTGTAAACGTTAAGACAATGAGAGTCAGAGTATTATGCAAAATCGGATTATTTTGAAATAAAAATGACTTTAATGCTATTTTCTTTGTTGTAATTTCGAGAGCCTTTTCTTTTTATTGTATTAAGCCTTAGTTTCGCAAACTTCTGATATTCTATTGTTGGAGGAACACAAATTCAGAATCTGTAAACATTTCCGAGATACTGCAAATTAACTTAGATAAAAGTATTTAACATTTTGTGTTCGTAAATGTTGAAAAAATCACATAAAAGAATGTTTTCAATAATCTAATTTTAATTATCTATTATTTCCAATTTTTTCCAGCAAATCACAGCAAAATATTTTCTAGCGGGTCTATATATTATTATACCGAAGCTATTGTTCATTTACCGCGACGTGAGGTGAAGGGGGGATGACAACTTATTTAGCCGGGGGAACAAAAACTGGAAAAAAAATCACAATTTCATCCCAATCGTCGAGAACGTTTCATTACTATCAAATTTACGTCAAATCTAGTTTAATTGGCCAGCGTTTAGGAGTCGTATATATTAATTAAGAGTAGATGGCAAAGGACCTCACGCCGTCATTGACTATAATGAAGGATCAAACCGGATAGGCAATGTCTCTCCCATGGGCTGCTGTCTACGTGTGACGCTGGTCAACCAATATCTTCCCGTCTGCTGAATCTCCTCTTACGACCTCGGCTTCTATTACCTTTATAAAGCTGAAAACCTTTTATTCGTGTGAGTATTCTTTTGGTAATTTTCCGTGTCTGCTATCCCTTGCCATGCCTTTACATTTTGCCTTTCACATACGTCTCAAAAATAGATAATACTGATGTTAATACTACTATTAATATTACAGGGGATAACAATAACAACAATAATAACAATAATAACAATAATAATAATAAAAATAAAACAATAAAATAATAATAATAATAATAATAATAATAATAATAATAATAATAATAATAATAATTTTCACATCATTCATTGCCATTTACTCATTCTTACAGTTGTAATAAATGCTTTCTTCTATTGTACATCCCTCCCACAACAAGTTAACCCCTGTCGCTTCACGTAAGACGGGATTGACTCGGCAACAAGATCTTCTCTAAAAAATTATTCGACACCACCATACATGTTCTGTACACTAATATTTTCTTGGTGTTCATTTCCTATTCTTCTACTGCGTCTATCACACTATCCTTCACTTATCGTCCCTGGCCTTTCTCTTCAACTATCCAGCTCCAAATTTTACACTTTTTATTATCAATCTTTCACTTCCTAGTTTCTCAGGTATGTCCACACCACCACCCAAGCAGTCTCTCTCTCTCTCTCTCTCTCTCTCTCTCTCTCTCTCTCTCTCTCTCTCTCTCTCTCTTCTTTCCCTTCCACATCTGCTTACTTCTACGTTTATTAATATTTCTTCATCCTATTCTCTTACTTGCTACTTTCACGTCTGTCATATCTGTTGCTTTTGGTACTTCCTTTTTGTCTCCTTTGATACAGTTATTTGTCTACGGTCATTTCTTAATCTAGTTGTTATTATCTTTCCCTCCCCACTATGATTAAGCTCATTGCTTATCGTTTTATTTGCCTTTCGAAACACCCCCAGATATCTAAAACACTTTCAACCGTACCATCTGTTTTCAAATTATCATTCACTTACCCCCGTCTCCGTAACTTCTCAATTTCATCACTTTTATCTTTGTTAACATTCACTATCAACATTCTCCTAATAAACAATCGTCCAAACTCATTCACTAACATTTGGAACTTTCTTCTCAATCGTCCAACCGAGCAGCGTCATCTGCAAGCACCAACTGCCTCAACTTCCATATGCATCCTGTATCAGCATTCCTCAGACTTACACCTCTCTCTCTCTCTCTCTCTCTCTCTCTCTCTCTCTCTCTCACTCTTGTTGTTATACCCTCAGTTGGAATCTGTTTCCCTCTTCCCGACGAACTCTCACACCTGATTCATTTCTCTTTTGTGTGTGTGTAAAAGCCCCGTGTTCAGTTCAGGAGTCCCCAATTCATTCCATGCATTTCAAATATCCATCCGTGTCTGATTGGAAACAATGTAATATTGTTGTGGTTTGTGATGAAATATACAACACTTCGCTCATTACACTCTTGCTCTGATATCAAGAGGATGTTATTGATTTTTATGTAAAGTTTACATTATTAATTTCTGCGTGTTCCTTATGAATCAGTCGGTGATGCACGTGGCACACACCAACTATACCGTGTTTAATCTTCATAATCAATATTAATTTATAACTCGAGTCACTAATACAACCACTCGGAACACGTACTCTATTCAAGCAACTCACTAACGATGCAATACTAGACTCTGAGGCACTCGGCCAGCTATCTCTGTAATGTGGAGACGCTTTGTTGCAGCTGCCACTGTCCACTGCGACATGAGCCTCACCGTTGATACCTCACTGTTTTATTTGGAGGTTTTACTGTTGGTCTGTCGTCAATCAAGATTTTTAAGCTTCCCAGCTTTTGTTCGAAACAAAGACTGAAACTCAAAAACTATTGGTTGACAGTACAACTGGGGGTCCCTTGTTTCATTAGAGTCGCTTAGTCACAGCGTCGAGGCTTATAACATTCCTGCCCCCACCACCGCACTTCCCATCTACATGCAAACCCTCTACGGCCTCGGCTCCCCTGCTGAGCCATGACCCTATATATCTGCTGGACTCTGACCTTTATCCTCACTGTTGACCTTTGTTCTCCTGTGTATTTGTTGACCTCTAACCCAATATATCCGTTGTAAACTTCCACAACAATACGTATGGTCGAACTGTTCACAATTACAACTTTTCCGCTGTTGACAGAGTGAACACTGTCATACGGTGGACCTGTAGTGAGAGCACAGGCACAACAAATAGTTCCTTGATTCTCGTCCTCAGTTGGACAATAACAACTAGCTCATTGATGATTCCGTACGACGCTGGGGCAGAAATTACACGACTGTTTCTTCCTCCAACACTCTAGGCGTGGTCATACAAAAACCCTAATAACTGATTGTTATATCAGCTCAAGAAGTTAGACAGGAAGGCATTAAAGTGTTCAAGAGCGGTCTGGAAGGGTCAGCGGGGTGAGTTATGACACCGGAGACGCCTTAGTGGGGTGCAGTAAAAACAGCTGTTCTCAGCTGTGGTCTTCCCGCAACCTGCAGAAAATTTATCTTTCTTCCCACTGTCACCACCACTACCTCCCCTTTATATCCCCCCTCCTCCTCCTCCTCTACCCCTTACTTCTTACACCTCAGCTCCTCTTGAGCTGCACAATGGTCCAGGTGGCGAGGTCGTTTATTCTTGCAAAGTATATATCGCTATTTTTTGTGTTTGTTTCCAACTTCCACTTTAGGTCCTTCTCTTGCACACTATTATTTATTTCTCTTCCGCCTTTGCTTTCGTCCTTGGTCGTTTGTCTTCTATCACTGTCTTATAATTTTTGTCAATTTCTTCGTTTTCTCTTTCCCAATTATCCCCTTTCCTTTCTGCATCGCTTGTAAACCTTCTCACATCCATATTCCTTCTGTCTTTTTTAAATGTTCTCGTTTTGAATAATATACAAAATCTAATACCGATTAATTCCTTTATGTTTCGTGTTAAAATTTAGCACACAGTGTCTGTGCATTCACCAAAAAATACACAACAGTGAGTTGCGAGGCCAACTGCTGGAATCCAAAGCTTTGTCCGGGGAGCCACATACAGAACGCTGTAAAGCAGAAAACAATTTGGGAGTATTTCAGTTCCATAAAGGCCAGCTCTCCTGGAACTTTTTCTCTCAGGAACAATGAACGCTGCGCATTTTGCAATTTAAAGCACGCATTGAAACGCGCGGAATAATTGCGGAAAATGTATCTCGCTTTTCACTAGAAAATTTAATTCGAATAAATCTCGTCTAATACAATGGCAGGTGGTGACAACCCGCCCGCCTGCCTCAAATTAAAAATAGCTACACTGCTGAAATTTAAGCTCTTCAATAAGAATAGCAGTTAATAGTTTATACATGAATATCTTTTGTATGATCTTTACTCTTGGAATTGTCTGACTACGAGAATTACATGGTCTAGAATAAAATTAATTTACCCTTGGTCATAAAACGACACGAGGACACAGTATATGCGATGGGAAACAGGAAGACGCAGATGTGGTTGAAAATATTCAGGTTTATAAACAAACATCTTCACATTCTCACATGAAAATACAGTACCTAAGACTCAAATTGAGTTAAGAGGAAGCAGTCACGTGGAGCTGTTGTTGGCAAAACACACACACACCGGCAGCCCCCACCCACCTAGCGCAGTCCTCCACTACAACAAATTCCAGCCCATAAGAACCCGCACCGATAGATATAAGAATGGCACCATCACATCTATTGTTAAAATAATAAGCAACTCCTGATTTATGTACTGTACAGCCCTGTAAATGTATTCAACGCATATTATATCATTATGTCTAAATCAAATGTAAGCCTGTATATTTTCAGCCACCGGCTGCAACTCTATTAATAAACCGTTTAATATTATTATTATTGTTTATTATTATTACACACACACACACACACACAAACACAACACCTGTGAGGGAATTACTACACCACTTCAGGCCCTCACAACACCACATGTGAGGGAATTACTACACCACGTCAGGCCCCTCATAACACCATCTGTGAGGGAATTACTACACCACTTCAGGCCCTCACAACACCATCGGTTAGGGAATTACTACAACACTTCAGGCCCTCACAACACCACATGTGAGGGAGTTACTACACCACGTCAGGCCCCTCATAACACCATCTGTGAAGGAGTTACTACACTATATGTTTGTTGTTCAACACCTCAGCGCACATGACTTACGTGACCTCCACTGTAAACATTAATTTGTATGTTAACTGTATGTCCAATGTATATTTTCAGCCTTTGGGCCGCAGAGATTATTTAATACACCGTTAATTATTATTATTATTATTATTATTATTATTATTATTATTATTATTATTATTATTACACACAGAAACACACACACACACACACACACACACACACACACACACACACACACAAGATATCTTAATGGTCTTTTCTCATTGTACTTTATAATAGGGTTTCAATATGGTACCGCTAAATACACCATCTGGCCACATTAACCTACGACTTTATCCCGAGGTGGTCACTTTTTAGCGTCTCCCCCCCTCCCTCCATTCTGCCCTCAGGAGTTCGCGGATGCAGAACCTCAGTGCAAAACTTTTCTGCGTGGAGGAAAAAATGGCGAAAAACAAGTGTGGTGAGGTCACGGCCCCCCCTGAGCACTTTTCGTGATGGTGGTGGTACGGTTGGTGGTGGTGGTACGGTTGGTGTGGTGTTGATGTGGCTGGTGATTGTGGTGTTAGTGGTGGTTTTGTTGATGATAGTGGTGGTTTTGTTGATGATAGCGGTAGCGAGTTGATGGTGCTGATAGTGCTGGTGCTCGTGGTGGCAGTGATGGTGGTGTTGGTGGTGATGACAGCGATGGATGTGATAGTAATGGTAGTGGTGATAGCGATAGTAATGATGTTTGTGGTGGTGGTGGTGGTGGTGGTGGTTGTGATGTGAATGGTGATAATGATGTTGGTGAGGGTAGGACGGATGATGATTTTGGTTTCGACGGATGATACTGATGGGATAAATGGTTATAGGTGGTGATAATGGCAGTGGTGGTGTTAGTGTTCGGGGTTGATGATAGTGATGATATATTAACAGTGTAATTGTAACTGATGGTATTATTGATAATAGTGGTAGTAGTGTGTCATGGTTTTAGGTATTATCGGTGGTAGTAGGAGTGGATTATATTATATAAAGATAATAATATGTCGTATTTCTTATTTCTTACCGTAGAGTTCGATACCTTCACCCTGGTTACTTAAGGAGATTATGGTGTATCTACGTAGAAGTTCACTCCACCACTCGACATTCCATGATTTATACTTGATAAATGATGATTTAATGAATTCCATTAATTTTCCAACATCCATCTAAGTTATTGGTAATACTTTGTCATAACCAATCAGTCATTACCTTTAGTAATAATAAGATAGGATCACAGATACGGGCAGATAATTGCACTTACATTTATTTGTCAAGCTTCCATACAATGATTTACAATTTGCATGGATATATGAGTCACTCACGTTCACGCTGCAATAAAATTAATCTTCTAAAAGAGGGAATTATCAACTTGGGAACACATGTGATTACTCTACTGTAGGTATGACTTAACAGAGCCTTTATTCTTCAAGGGATACATTTACTGCCAGCCTGGATTACTTTTGTTGCAACCAGGCTTCCGCACAAGAACTTCTTTCCACGGCCATAACAACAAAAGGTACTCTTGGGTTACCACACATAGTCTCGCGTCACTGAGTCACTGTAGACAGTTGTCGCGGCAAGGAGAACTGGTAAGCGTGACTTGAATTAACCATTTAGGTGCAATAGACCAGCCTGGATTGCTTTTGTCGCAACCAGGCTTCCACACGTGATATTTCCACGGGGATAACAAACCTAGGTTAACACACTTAGTCTCGTGTCGATCACGGTCACTGTAGACGGGTGTCGTGCAGGAGAACTCTGTAAGCGTGAATTAATTAACCATTTACTGTAGGTTTGATAGGCCAGCCTGGATTGCTCTTGTCGCAACCAGGCATCCACACGTGATATTTCCACGGGGATAACAACCTAGGTTAACACGCTTAGTCTCGTGTCGACGACGGTTCACAGGACGGAGTGGCGGTGGAGGACTCTGTGTGGCGTGGTGTCCCGCCCCCTTTCAGGAGGGAGAGAATGGGGACGACGTCTTAACTATGCCATGGTCCAGGGGATACTACTTAAAATGAGGTTTTTGGGTGTGAAGCGATGAACAGTACAATACTGTTTCACTGTCCACTCCCCCTAAAGGCTGGCTAACATACACTAATTGAAATACATGTCCCAGTTATGCCTCGCCGGGTGTCTTATCTCTAGTAAAACAAACTTTGGAGTTGGTTGCGTGGGTAAGCCTAACGCAACCCATGACATGGTGGTGGTTATGATGGTGGTGATGGTGATAACGGTGGTGGTGACAGTGATAGTAATGTTAATAATGGAAGTGTCTGTGATTGTGGTAGAAGGAAATGATATTGATAAAGGTATTGGTTATGACGTATGTAATTGTGTTGTTTTGTAAGTATTGGTAATGCTTATAATAATAGTAATGGCAATGGGAGTGAATGGAGTAGTAATAATGGTGGGTCATGGTGGTGGTAATAAGTAGTGATGATGGTAATGACGGTGGAGGTGATGGTAATGGCTATGGTGTTAGTGATGGTGCTTCAAAACTGTTGTTAGAAATATAGTCAAGTTGAAAAAAGAAGTATCTTTTCAAATACGCTGTTAATAAAAATACTTAAGAAAATATATTAGTTTGTTCGTTATGTGTTTTTGGATATAGTGAAGATGATAGTGTGGTATTTTTGGAGAGAGAGAGAGTGAGACTTCCAACTTTTATTCTTCATATGTGTTCTCAAAAATCTTCCCAGATTATATGACATAGACTCATAACTTTGGGCCCTTGTGAGCACCGGCGACCAAAGAGTGTCTTTATTAAGGAGACAAACCGCTTCATCTCGTGGGGGGATTTCTCTTTCCTTAATTATGATCTTGACAGAATTTACGGCTCAATATATCTCGCCTTTGTTTTTGTCTTCCATTCTCAAATGCCTCTAATTAACCGAGAAATGGCCATTGTGGTTTTTTATTTATTACAAATTACCATCCGAGATACCATTAATCAGCGGCGTAATTTGTGTCTCATTAGCGCTGTAATCGTGAGTAGGCGAATCTCACAACAAGAAAATTTATGTACCCACCGTAATTAAAAGCCACTTTGCTTTTGGAACTGACTTCTTGCTGCTATTAAAATAATCAGACTTTTTGTGGGGCTTTTAGGATAATTTGACCTACTTTTTGAAGGACTTTTCAGGCGCTTTTTTCTTTTATTTTAGGTCTTAGGATAATATAGATTTTGTTTAGTATAGGATTTTTTCTTTTCTTTAGGATTTAGGGAAGTTTATTCTTTAAATTTTTGCGGATACACTGTCCACTTCTTTCCAGTATAAGGATGATATTTTCTAGAAGTTTTTAAGGAACACATTTTTGTTTAAAGTTTGTTTTAGTAAGTATATTCATCTCACAGCTCTAGGTTATATATTTTGCTTCTGATATACGAGTCTAATGTATCTCGCTTTTGATATTTGGAGTTTATCATCATAATTTTATAATGTACCACACGCTTCCGTCTCTATGAGGTTTTACGAACGATATGTGGCATTTTCGTCTGTTTACATTCATAATTACCGATACTATATATTATTCTTATAGTCTCTTAGTGCCTTTAGTTAAATTTGTTCGGTTAAAAAAGTAAATAAATGAAATATAAAAACAAGCAGACGCAGTGGACCTTAAAACTGTATCCCATTCCTGTGAACACTCTTAAATTTTCATCACCTGACAGTAAACGTCTCTGTTATGAGGAGGCGGACTTGATAAGGATGACAAGAAACCTAACACCATCTACATGATTTTTATCAACATCACGTTTAGGGCCGACTCCGCGAACACCCTCGGTGACTGACTGACCCTTGGCATCGGTCAGAGAAAAATATAGATAGAGAGGAAAGGGGCACGGGGGGGGGGGGATGGGGATGAAGGGGGAAGGAGGGATAGCTGACTTGATGAACACAGCAACTAAACAAAATAATTTATGAAAGCTTACGTGTAGGTTTTCTCCTCATAAATTTATGTTCACATTTTAACTTCTTTATTCCTTCGATTTTTCCTTCTTAATATTTTCGTGTAATTATTATTTTTCTTATTAGTATCATAATTACTATTTTTATCTTTTTCCTTTGCTCTTATTTTTTACATGATATATTTTCTTTCGTTGAATATTAGTTTCTCTTATTTTCTTTGTTCATCTCATTTTCGTTTTTATCTTTTCCTTCATCCAATTTCATTTTTTTTCTTTTTCTTCCTTCTTAATTTTTTCTTTCTTTTTTCAAGTCCTCATCCCATACTCTCTCTTCAATCTACATCATCACCTGCCTCATTATATTCTCATAACTGTCACACAAGAGGAGAGAGTTCACAGCCCCTGCGTAGCGTCATGTCAGTCTGCCTCCACCAGCCCCACAGTAAACAAACCAGACTCTGAACCCCTGACGTTGCCAGCGCCAAATCTAATCTGGCCACGAGCAATCTAATCCTCAAAAATATACAACAATGCCTCATCCATTCTAAGTAAAAATCCGGTCTGTGTTATTTTTTCCCCCGCAGAGCCAGAGTCGGGTAGCTTCAAGACACCCACGCAGGAAAGTTCCTCTTTGGTACGAATTTACGCGTAAACGGATTTTCATGAGGTTGAAATCTCGGGTAAACAAACTTTCATTGGCCTGAATTTCTTATATCTGAATCTTCCCCCGTACTTAAGGCTTTATTTTCCTATAGACAGTTTCGCCGAGGCTTAAAATTTAACATAAAAAAGACAAATAAGCTTAAAATATTACGTTAATAACACCCCTGAGCATAAATATCCACGCAACGTCTTACATATGAACTTACAAAACACTCTGGTATACATTAGTGTCAGTAATGAAGAAGCATTCTGGAGAGTAGCAGACGAACACAAGCTTGTTTACTAAATGTTGTGGGTGACAAGTGGAGCCGGAAGGCGACCACTGAAGGACGTGTTGGGTCATAAATCTACACATGCTATACAATTTGTGTGTGTGTGTGTGTCTCTCTCTCTCTCTCTCTCTCTCTCTCTCTCTCTCTCTCTCTCTCTCTCTCTCTCCTTATGTACTCCCCCATTGAGAACGTACTTATGATTATGGACGTGCTCAGAGAGGAAAAAACCCTCCTAGTATACACTCCACCTCTTTTTTCACCAACTGGCGCCGCGTGAGAACAAACTGACTCGCGCGGGAAGAGAGATGGTTATTAGGAAACTGGAACATTACCCGCGGGAAGATAAGTTGTACCGCGAGAAGGATAGCCGCATCGTGGGAAGAAATCCTGGTCGTAAGGGGGAAAAATAACAATGTTGAATGAATCGTTTCGTAATAAGAACACGTATTTTATGGTGGAAGAAAAATTATAAAATTATGAAGTTATGCAACGTGTAAGAAATCTAAGGATCAGTGCGATAAATATAATCATTAGAATAAATTCCGTGGATAGGGAAGAAAGCTGTTAACGTGGTAAATGAATGAAGGACTTAGGAAAAAAATAGTTGTTCAGGAAAAAAATAATCATGGTACAAGAAAACCTATACAGCAACAAGAAACTCTCTGAAACCGTAAAAATCAACATGAAACCTCGGGAAAAAATCTCCTGCCATGAGAAACACATCCACGACTGAGAATGCTCTCAGCAAAATCTAAACGAAGAAACTCTTAAGAAGTTGTAAACGGTGTTATAACTTCTGCTTCTTACATCTGTATAAGACTTTTTCGTCGAGTCAAGAACTTGAAAACCTTCACATAGTAATTAATTTTGGCGCTCGTTCCTGCCCGGGAGTAAGAAATTTGGGTGAGCAAAGGAGTTTTCTGAGAAAGTCGCCGACTGAATAATATTTTGGAAGAATGAATAACTGCATGAGCTTGCATGTTTTAGATTATTTATCCGACGCCTTCGTTTCTTTCAGATGGTAAACTCTCGAGAAGTTCCGGGGAAGTCGTGAAAGTGTGCAGGTGTAAAGTAATATCTCGCCTGACTGGCGGGGGAAATAATTCATGAACCCACCATTAAATTGATATTATAATTGGTTTAGGATCCAATGGATGAGCTAAAACGAATTTTTCCAATAAGTGTAGAAAACAAAATTCCGCCGAGATACTGTACATTATACTACCTATTGCTCTGCACACTTAGGAGTGGTTCACTTAAGTCAGCACTGTTCAACAAGGTAAGCCAGAAGTGCATATTCTGATCTTTTGACCATAAAGAATAATGCGAGGGAGCTTCATTTTGTAAGAAATTAATTTTATCCAAGAATAAACAAACTCAACCTTAAACACGACCGATAAAAAAAAAATTATCACTAGTGAAACAATGTAGTCCAGGAATTTTTATAACTAGTTAATTTTGTTGGGTTCCCTTGAAATTAAAATCGTATTTCACTCGCATAAATACATACACATATGCACACAAGTAAAAAACACGTCTACATACTGTATGTATTCATATATACGATTTAATAGATTGCTTGGTATAAATACTGTATATTAATGATATTACAAGTGTGATATTAAAATCGGTATTTTTTTTATCTATATTTGCGTTCTCTATAATATAAAAATATGGGCCGTAAATTTAAACTATTATTGGTTTAACTATAGAGTACAGAACATAAAAACTTTTCCAACACTATTCATTTTAACAAAACAAATGAATCTCACTGAAAAGGCAATTATTGGTGTGTATATTATAAAATCGGATATGGTTAATTTGTAATACAAGTACTGTACCTTGGTTATGTTAGATGTGGCTATATATATATACACCGAACATAAAATAACCTAACCTAAGACATTTCATATATATTTTGGTTAGGTTATGGTACTACACGATGTCTTGAATGAATCATATGAATTAATTTTAATTAAGCTATAGTAACAACAGCCAGCTAATCACGTTCAGCTAAAAAGTCAATTGCGCTTGAAAACTTACTCTGACTATTATCCCGCTAGAAAGGGATAATCCTCCGGTTAAGATTTAAAACACAAGTGAAGTTTTTAGTTATTTGAGATAATTTTTGTTTCTAGTACTGCACTTTAATGAAAAATAGTTCACATGTGATATAATTTCACCCGTTTCATTAAAATGTTGTTACTATTATAATATTGTGTTAGATAACGTTAGGTCTCTTTAGGCTAGATTAGTAAGGAAGCGATTCATTTACATTCTTAGGATTATCTCCACAACGGAGCCTATTTGTGACTCTTGGGAAAAAAATGGTGTGCGCTCGCGCGCGCGTGTGTGTGTGTGTGTGTGTGTGTGTGTGTGTGTGTGTGTGTGTGTGTGTGTGTGTGTGTGTGTGTGTGAATCCAGGATTTTATACAATAATGATTTGCACAAGGGAGAAGGAGAATTGGGAGAAGGCATTATTGATGGTGGTGGTGCTGTTGACTTTGTGTTAACAATTTAAAAGTGTTTCCCCCTTGAATCATGTACCAACACTAAAAGGTCTGTCAGTTCAACGAGGATAATCAGTTAAGGATTTCCAGCTCTTACTACTTTGGAAATAACATTGACAGAAAACGAAAAACAGTTGATCGTATAGCAAAGCGTATATTGTATTTATATTTAATAAATATAAATACAATAAATATTATTTATACTACACGCACTGTACATCACATCTTGCACAGACATAAACACTTTCCATAAATAAAATAAATGAGGTTACATGGGTATGTACACACCCATCCTATATTACTAAATCCAAATACATGTAGTATCCATTCAAACATTTATACGCTAATATATATATATATATATATATATATATATATATATATATATATATATATATATATATATATATATATATATACACATACACAGTAGTGTATATACATACATACATACAAGCTTATACTGGATTTAAGTAACATGTAAAGAAACCAGTAAACACACACACACACACACAGAAGTACACTACACAAAATGTGATCGTCACATTTACAAATTGAAAATGACCAAATGAACATTTATTTACTTTGTCGAAGTCGGTCACTGACATTAAATTAGTAATCATAATGTGATAACGATAACGTTAATACTAATAATGAAGAGAAACCGTAATCCATATATACCAAACACAATCCCCCCCCCCCTCCATCATTCAGCACAAGGGAAAAAATCACTCTCCGAAAAGAAAATTATGTATGGGAGAAATATGCCTGTGATGGTTGATAAGTAAACCTATTTTTTATTATGGAACCATTTTTCAAAATAATGGACCCCGCCTACCACAGTCTACACCCAGCGACTCCTCTGGATATTCACGAAAAGTTGTGGGAAATGATGGTGGAGTCTCTACACGGATACGCGCCTCAATAATTTATCAGCCGTTCCAGGATTCTGTGGGCTGTGAGCTGCCAGCAGTATCTTGGAGGTGGCGAGGCTTCGTGCTCAGTAGAAGGGTAGCGAGGCATTGAGGGTTATTCAATTTGTTATTGATGGTACTCACAACCTAAGACGGATATAAACAAGGTAATTTACTGAGTAGGAGTTCTCTGCCTACAATACGTAACAGGTTTGCCCTCCTGGCCGTGATGGTACGGAAGTTTAATCAAGAGGATATGACTCAGTACTGGATGTTATTTATATTAGAAGTAAAGTAATTTTTATACACATTAAACGCAGCACTTTTACACGGTAATCTTCTTAAATCAGAGGTGGTCTGTTCTAAACACCTTGTTTTTGCGCCACGATTTTCATAAAATATTTTAATAAACAACTAATCAAATCTCTGTAATACTAGTTTATTTATATTAAACTCAAAGATCATTTTCTCAATTATTAGTGCCATTGATGAACGAAGTCTTCGTTTAATAAACATTAACCAGCGATACAAAAAATATAATATGTTTCATGGCTGCAATCTTACGTAAAGAAAGGATTTGGGCGATGCAGGCACCAGCGAAGGACACAAGAGAAGTGATCCCCTTTAACCTAATGCCTAACTCCCGGGAGCCAACCAGATTCCCGTTTGTCATGTCACGGTGAATACACAATACCGCGGTCTCGCTAATGTCATGCAAGGCGCCGCCCACGACTGTACTAACGAGGGGTTATTCAGAAACAATGTTAGTCTTGCTATGGTTGTGGATTTCATTATGGTTGAGTTTGGAATGTTGTGATGGCGGATTAATTGGGTTCACTGCTTTAATGTTAAGGTTCTAATTGTGTTTGTCGTGTTGCATCGTTGATTGTGGGTGGCCAGTCACATTGTCGTGTTCTTTTGTAAAACTGTTCCGATTTTGTTCCGAGTTTTATGTGATACTGCGAGGCTATACGGTAAATAGTCGTCTAAGTTCCATACCATAGTGTCCTCGTGTTCCAAGTTTGGTTTATTAATGACTTCCATTGTGATTTTTGACAGGGTGTTGGGTGTTGATGAATGTGGAATGCATGTTAATATAGCAATCCTGTGTCGACAAGAAGGTTCGGGTGCAATGGTTTACATAGTCATAGATGAGTAGTCTCCAAGTCAAGGATAGAATAGAACACGTCACTTTAAACCAAGCATATACTTAACATCATGGCAACACATATATAGACTTGGTATAACACTTAAAAACAAAACAAAACAAAACAGAAAATATGATCTTCAGTACAAGTTGCCACAGTTACGTCCCCCTGTAAGGAAGCATCGACTCTAAAATCGTAATCGAAAAAAACAAGATTAAAACCTAGGAGTAAAGTCAAAGGGAGAAAATAATATGGAGACGGAATGAGATAAATTGAACATACCTGGTCCTTGTGAAATTAGATGGAAAGTTAGGGGTATTTTACGATCCAGCAAAGGGGACTAATATCTAGATTTACCAAACGAAAAGTGCTTGCCAAAAGTAGTTCAGCAATAATGGAACAGAGATATTATATACTCCTTGTGAAAAACCAGCGGGCACAATAACCGTACTGGAGGCATATATCCCAACATCAGAACGGGAGGATGTGGCAGTAGATGATGAGGTGGAGCATCTATAAGAGTTTGTTGAGATAAAGATAAAGATTACTTGGCTGACTGGAACTTGTAGTAGGACCGTGGGAGCAGTATTTCAAAAGCTGTGGATAAAGAAGAAGAACTAACAGAAGTAAGAAATATTGTGGGGGATGTGCAGGCGAAAACAATTGATAGGAACAAATACATGGTTCAAACGAGAGAGAGAGAGAGAAAGAGAGAGAGAGAGAGGCGGCACCAACTTGGTTACATACAGGTTTGAAAGAGATACAGTGAGACCTTGAGCATCTGGATATTGGTACAGAAATGTTCTTGAAGTAAATGAAAAAAGAAAGTATGCAACAAAGGATGATAAACAGGAACTAAAAAATGGAGCGACTCAAAGGAAAAAAAATATTAAGGAATACAGATAAACGTTGGTGATGTAGAAATCAGAACAGCTATGAAAGATCGCGGAAAAAGAACAATTGAGAACCCTGAATGAGGAAACAGGAGCTACCGACAATGGAACAATAAACCGAGGAGAGAAAAACATACAAGACAAGGCTTAAAGTCTGTACAGAAACAGATTACTGAAACTAAACGGTCAACAGAGGCTGGGTATGATGTACACAGCAGGTTACAAGACAAAAACAGAGATTGCCACAAAATGTAAAATCTTCCACCACAAAGTTCGTACGGCATTAAACAGGGCACGATGCATTTTTTTTAACTTGTTTATGATCTATTTATGATATATCCACAAAATCTGGTTCAAATCCATCACTATTTATTCGAGTTTTGGCTTGCGTTCCTATTTCCGCCCTCCGGATCATCGGGCAACAACAGGAATTTTGTTTTAAATAATATAATACTCTTACAATAAAACTGAGAAACCTAGATAGAGGATACGAATTTAGGGGGGGGGGGGAGGAAAGAGAATGATATTGGGAGAAAAATCCGCATTGTCAAGAGAAGGAAGTCAAGAGATGTACTCAAAGATGTAAAACAAAAAAAACTAACTTGAAATGAATTGTACCAGGCGGTTAATTTGCTTATAGCAGAACTTTTATAATATATGAATAAGACCAACAGCCTCGATAAGAACAGCACAGGGAGCCCTGAAAAGTAAACCGACTGCAGTAAATATTTAGATCGTTGGACAATTAACTTTATCTACACACACCAGATACATCATTTGAAGTTCTGACAGAATGCAGAGGCATTTCAAAATATGAATCATCATGGATATAAAAGAGGAAACGAAGCAAGGGAGATAATCAAAGAGATGATATGGTATGGTATGTGAGAGAGGTGGATGGAATTCAATAAGGATGAATTTGGATCGGGTGACGTTAACGAAGATCTCAAAATATGTTCCAAAACAAACGGAGGTGATGATATCAAAGAAAGAGCTTCAGCTGAAAACTTGTGGTTGAAAGATATTTGTTTTGCTGTTGGTCATAGAATAATGCAAAACTCTGAGGAAAAAAGACAATAATCAAAGAGGAACGCAAAAAACAATATATACAAGAACACGATATTGAGAGTATTTCTTGTACAGGAATTGTAAGCTGAGCGGTATAATCTCAGAGCTGGGAAGAGGATTTTAGGCATCTTTGATTCAGGTTCACGGAGGATGACAAGGGCAAACTAAGGTCAGGTCGAAGGTTAGTATCATTATATATAGGAGGTCCTCGGTTACCCTTGTAGGGTTGTTCCTAAGCGCTACGTTAAACGAAACAACTGGTTAGTTTTTCCCCCAGTGAATAATATTAATAGGTCGCTTTAGCCCAGGGGAAATTTTTCACCAGATACGAGAACTGCAGCAATAGATTTTTAAAGTTTTCCTGCTGTTATGAATTAGACTGATATTCAGTGTACTTCTGGAATAAATTTTATGGGGTATAAAATCCTTTTTAAGCACTATACAAAGCAGTGTTACGCATTGCCCTAAAAATTATTGACATTCCAAATGTTGGCCCCTAAATTGACCTTCTTAGTGAACGCATATTTTTGCTGAAAAGAAGCAACATTCACCACCAATGCAACAACCATCATTATCTTCTCACTTTGACTTAACATCGACTTCACCTGCCATCTAATTAACCACGACGCGACATGAAAAAAAGGTCAAAGGTAATTCACGTCGGGATAATCTTTTTTCTCGGGCAGGATCCCGGGGTAGTTGATCTGAGATTAGCTTTTGATCTCACTTCATACGACTTAATAAGATTATCTGCTTTAATCTCAGATTTATTCAAGTTGTACTTAACGTGAATGATCTTTAGTTGACTTAAAATGACCTCAGATGACTTCAGTTAATCTCCTGAGATATCAATTGACGTACAATACTCTTGATGCAGTGTTTTGTGCAACAATATACTGCAGTTACTGCAATGTTAATCAGTAACATTAATGTACTCTGATACGTCCCAACGAAATGACGGCATTAACGTCTCCAGTTAATGTTTACGGAAGTTAGTGAAGAAACTGCATTAATGCTTCTAACTAACCTTGAATTAGCTCCTTCTAAAATGACCTCCCTTGACATCATCATCTTGAGTAGCTACAGTACGGTCTGATGCACACTGGCTATATACAGTAAATTCATCTCTACCTCAGGCACAAAGTTATCTTCAAAGACGGAGATTGGTCATGGCCGATTTCGATGAATTGGATCTCATTTGGATTAGAACCCCCGCTAATTTCGCTTGGTGATAAAACACCTTTAAGCTAAGTGGCGGGTTAGGTTAGTTTATAGCTTAGGTTAAATTAGGTTAGAGTAGGTTATATTAGGATAGGTTTGGTTACATCAGTATTAAGGCGGGAGTTCCTAGTCTTTATAAGATCTAAAGAATTCCTTGAACTTAGAGCGTCGGCGACCTTCGGAAATGTATGGGACGATTTGGACAAACACTGTACAAGAGCGGCACAAGAAAATCAGCAGACCGTAAGTTAAATTTGAAACGAGTTTCCCCTGGATGCATCTTAAATGAATTACCACAGTTCCAAACGCTGCTTTTTACCTCTCTTCCTTGTAGAAACTTCTGCACAGCGCGTCTCTGACCTGTCTCATTTTCCCAACTGAATTACGATTTGGCAAAGTCCATAATAAATTACTACCACCACACGCTAAGGAAAACTTTATCTTAAACTACCAATAATTCAATTACTTTTAACCCACTGCTAGCGAGACCGCTTGGTAAGATTTCCATCAACCATCCATATGGCAGTCGTCCATCCACTATCCTCTGATACCGTTCCACATCTGTCAACCTCGCAATAATAATAATAATAATAATAATAATAATAATAATAATAATAATAATAATAATAATAATAAATCTAGGACAAACTAAGCATGAAACATGGATGCAATACTAATATCAGCAATTTCCTGTTGGTGAAAATATCGTAATGGAAGCTTAATAACCGTGACAGCTTAGTACGGATTGCTCTTATCTGTTGTTTATGAAAACGATACTTGTTGACATTATCATGCAACCAAACCATCCTACAGTTCCCTTTGAAAAAGACAAACAGATATATCCACAATAGAATCGAATCCGACGAGGTTGCGACTATGCTATATAATGACAATCTTGGGTGTCTGGACTGGTAAATTGGAGAGAGGTACTGTACTGTACTTTCCATCTAAGGTGTAAGAAGATAAACAAAAACAACAACCTAAGATATAAGATAAAGTATAAAGGAAGAGAGAGAATGATTGAAAGAGAATGGAAAAGGAAGAAAAGAAAGTGATCAAGGAATGAAAGAAAGTGGGTGAGTGATAGAAGGGAATTAACCTCCCCCCCCCCTCCTCATTAGTGAACACAACCAGTTTTTCGACTAATATTCGTTTTTGTTCAGGAAAAATAAAAACAAACGCAAACACTTTTAAAACTCCAAATGAAAACAAACCATAAACAGTTACCCTCATGACTCCTGGATAGAAAAATTTTACAGACGATGAACTGAGAACCCGACTTCATCAGCCTTTCTTACTATCCACGAATGAAAAAAAAAGGCAGGGGTAGATTTCTACAGCTCTAATTACCAGTAGACAAATATCCTGCTAAGATTTTGAGTAGCCTTGTCTTCTGCTAGCAATAGTTTGCAGACTTTGAAGAGAGGATACGTATTTTCACTAACTAAATGTTTTAATGGTATAATATTTTTACATTGTAATCAGATAAAAAAAAGAAATTGTAATGAGAAATCTACCATAATAATAATAATAATAATAATAATAATAATAATAATAATAATAATAATAATACTCTGTTGGAACTGTGGGCCATTAGTAGTGTTTGTTAAGTTGCATTAAAATATTCATGAACCACATCTCTGTATCTTGATCTACGTCATCCCTCGGGTCTTTTACCATCCATTTCAATTTCGAATATATACAGATTTTATGAACCTAGTATTATACGCTCTTAAACAACAACAACAACAACAACAACATAATAATAATAATAATAATAATAATAATAATAATAATAATAATAATAATAATAATAATAATAATAATAATAATAATAATAATAATAATAATAATAATAATAATAATAATAATAATAATTTACAAGACGTGGATGATCTTCAGGTCTATCTTTACGACATAATCGATTTATACTCAAAACTCATCAGCTAAACGCTACCGTACCTGAAACAATGGGAGGAATGAGGCTAACTTTCCCCGAGGCATATTTAAACATCTCTGGGGAACCTGATCTTTACTCCAGCTACTGGTGGCTTCGATATAATTTACTCTTGTCACGCCCCGCCCCCCAACCCCCGGTCAACATTGCCCTTCCAGTTTATTTCTGACTGTATGTTAACTGTAGTCTGAAACTGAAGTGATGCCTTAATACGGTTACTTAGTTACATGGATCTCAAGTTGAAGGTCAACAAATGTGTGCAAGAAAATTACATAAACCAGCAATAAGAAAATGAAAATGAATCCGAGGTGAGTTTAAGGCATTGTACACATTTGGTTAAGTTATCGCACTCAAGGAACAACGCAGTAAACAATGAGGATATACAGTACCCGTCAGTATTTAACCACAGCGCCATAAGAGTGGGATTACAGATTTAGCAAGAGAGATACTGTATTTGGAAGGCTGAATAGCATTGGATACGCCGGATTATTTATAAGTGGACGACAATTATTACACTATTGATGTGATGATATATCACTACTATACATTTGATTACTTGGTATGATATTTAACTACGGTACGTGAATTTACTTTGCAGATACAGGTATATGGAAAAAATATTAATAAAAAACACACATAATTGCACAAGATGAAGAAAAAGATAATGGATCTGTATTATAAAAAATCATAGGTAAATATATGCTTGATAAATGACATATATCCTAAGGTTAGAAACGCGTTTAATTCAGAATAGCAAATAAAATTACATTCACAGCGGAATCCTCATTTCACTGACACTAAACTGACACTTATGCAATTTAAGTTTTACCAGAAGCATAGTTGGACACATTTTCACACGCCTGACACATATGCGGCAAGTAACCATATTAGAATAATTTAATAAGAGGTGAGATTAAGTTTATAAAATATCCTAAACATTAGTACACAATTCAAGGGTGTCTTTCATTCCCATGTAGAATCCAGCAAACGACGCGATTATTGTACAAATAATATTACGTCAGCTATTGTCTCAGTGAAATAAAAGAGAACGTTATTAGTTCATGATCTTGAAACAAATTGTATACTGAACTATAAATAAAAATAAATAAAATGAATATAATATAGATAGATAAATAAATAAATAAATAAATAAATAATGGACCAATTAATAATGAAAACTGTAAAAAATAAAACTGTAGAAAATTAAACTTTAACTTAAAATTATAGAACTAGAAATGGAAACTGTGAAAGATCTTATTGATTTTTTTCTTAATTTTTTATGCTAAAATATATATTGTATGGTGGAGTGAAAAAAAAATACCTCAATAAAATTCATAAAACCTTTTACTTATTCCTGCAGGACACATAAAGCGAACAATTTAACTGGTAAGTTTTCTGGCTGGCTGGTATCTATTGGGTTGTTTTTAAATCCTGAGGGCAAGAGTTTCTGAAAGTTAGTTCGTTCCTTTTTTTCAGGATTGTTTTGGTCTCTTTTTATTACTGAAGTACGGGATTTTTTTATATAACTTTTGTTAGTTCATTATTTATAACGTTCGGGTGAATGTCATTATTTCGTGCCACATTCGATTGCTAAGATACCCGTGTAATGTGATGTATAAGCTCTGAATAACAGGAGTGAATTTGTCTTTTGTTTCATTTCTCTTTGTGCACAGCGTGAATATCTATCAATATACTCTCACACACCAATATACATACATACATTCACCATGTCCTTGGTGTTAAGGGTTACATCGTAATCTCGGAGCTGAGAGCCGAGCCAGTGTTCTGAAACTCGTGACCTGGTATATTATTTAACTTTGGCCATTGTTCTAAATTGTCGGCCTTGGATATGTGGAAATTATGGGATGTATTCAGACGATACTAAGCCAAACACTCGTGTACCTCACTATTCGATTCACGGCCACATTAGTGGAAATTTGTTACATGATTTGATATGTGTAGTCTTGCACACCTACAAACACGAACAATATTATATACATTTAAAAATACGTACATGAATAAATAAATGTTTACATACAAATGTTTACATACATATAAATGAAATGTTTACACACACACACACATACGCACTCGCACACAAACCCATCTACTGTCACCCAAGCAAAGATGAAAATTACACTGTCAATAGCGGAGCAACGAGCGCCCTGGAGGCTACCCCATGCCAGTCTGCCAAGGGAGGACCTCGACCAATCCCCGACAATCACTCCCACGTTACATAAACGTCAACACTGAACGGTAAAGAACGACATGTGATCAGTTTTCCCCCACATTGATGAGTTAGGGTGTGGATCGTTTTCGCTGATGATAAAGTACAAGACTTTTTAGCGAAATATGGATGACGATGAAACGGGATTTAGGTCTTATATTGATAGCAATTTGCATAGGAATTGCCTATATAGAAGAGGCTGTTCGATTGTATGAGAAAAAGAGGGGGAATTAGGACCGACTGGAACGATAGAGTGTCAAAAATGATGGAGATAATTAGAGCTCGTAAGGAGTTAAGGGCGCATGGGGGTGTGGGGGGTTAAGGGATGGCGGGGAAGGGAAGCAAGAAAGATTGGGGAAAGGAAGAAAAGGGAGAACGAAGAAAAAAAACAGAGAAGATGAGGAGATACGAAATACTTTGAAAAAGTAGATAACCAAATAAACAAAATTACTCGAATAAAATGAGATGAAAATAATATTAAATAAACAAGAATTAAACACATAAGGGGAAAGCAAGATACAAAATCGAGCAGGACCGTGTGTTAGAGGCCAGGCAGAAGCAGAGAGTAAAGTCTAACTAACCTGGAAAGTAGGTAGACTGTGCAGAAAGGGGGAAAGAAGGTTGCTTAATAGGCTAACAAGATTAATAGAGCGTTGAGTAAGAAATGCAGTCGAGAGTACACGAGTAGGAAACGTAAGGAAAATACGAAATAAAAGGGGGAGAGAGAGAGAGAGAGAAAGAGAGAGACTACAGAGAATGGGAGGGAAGAATAAGGGCCGGGGCAACAAAGAGTCCGAGTGGGTGGCCGGTAGAAATTCTAAAATGATACGGCAGACGCATCCAATTCCTTTGGTAGGTCATCAAAGCTCGCCCAGGATAGTGTTTCTGTTGAGGCTTCCTTCCGGGATAATTACTCCACTCTCTGTAGTCCTCCGCCGCTGCATCCTCTTACTCTTGCAGTTGTTGTTTCCGTTACAATTTTTTCCTCTGATTATTTTTGGCGTTCTTCTTTTACGTGTTACAGTTTCTCTCGCTACTGCCGCTGTCTCTTCCTTTATCCCTGCTGTTGTGTGCTGTTGAATCTTTTACCTCATATTGTTTTCCTGCTGCTGTTGCCATTGTTGAGGATATTGTTGATGCAGCTTCGCCTTCTGCAATTATTTCATTCTTGCAACAACGACGATCCCAATCATTTATTTCCTTCTTTATTTCTTCTCTGTAAATTTTCCTCTGCTTTCGACATGTTAATTGATCCATGTTCAGCTCGTTTAACTTGGCTTACAAAAATCTAGTTTTTTGTCTGATAACTTACAAATTCCATTACTACCATGTGTGTCGATTAATTTTTGACACGTAATAAGTTATTTGCATGATAATTTATACACTTCACATAGCATATTTATACACTATTCACTGTACTTTTCTCCTCCCCATTGAAAATTATTCTTCTCTTCGTGGTGGCATTGTTGTACTTGTTTCTCCTGCCCGGAATCGCTAAGCCATGTTTAAATTTTTTTCCGTCAAATAAAAGTTGGTTTAACTATCGTTTATCCATTTTCTTCTCCTGCTCCGCCGACTACACCGAAAAGGCATTAAGTCTTTGCCGTTTCCGTGCGCCAGCGAGTGAATGTTCCAATTTTTAGCTGTGATCTCCAGAACCTGATGAGCGTACCACCGCCGTTCATCGAGTCCTTCATGACCGTTGGCCTCTGATTTGCTGAATAGGTTCCGCCCATGACGTCCTTTACTGGGCCAAACCTTCTTTATGGATTCGCTTTAAATTTCATTGATATTTTTATTACAATTTGACCGACGATCCTGGCTAATGGTACTACTGTATTAATGTTCTGATAATCCTACGGCCATTCCTTTTCTTGTGCAATGTAAAGAAATTTAAAAAGTGAGATAAACACATGGTGCATGTATGTACAATATTATCATGAAAATTGTAATGGTTAAGTTTAAACTCGTTTCCAAACATCCCGTTAGTAAGAATATTCGGGGTAAAAATCGAGTTGAAGCTGTTATTGACACTGTTGGGTGCATTACGTGAATTAATGAATATCCATTGTCGTGCAGTCGAGATCTAATGATACTGATATTGTGAGAGATTTGTTTTTTAAATAGAAAGGTCGGGTTGATGCAGATTTGCAACGTTTTTAATGCAGTGTAAAGTAGTGTAGACATTTTCGTGGCAGTAATTTAAGAATAAACGACTATGACGTAAGTGTACCATTGGCTGCTTGTTATAACGTGTACCACCGCCCGTTACGTCAAGAGAGGAGCATAGAAATAGGGGTCAAAGGGAGAGGGATTGAAGAGGAATGGGAACAGTTCAAGAGTAAAGGTATGCTGTTAAGTAGAAAGGGAACGATTGGAGGGAGGGCTGTAATAATGAATTAAAGAGGAGACACATGCGAGAGAGAGGAAGAATTATGCCGTTTAGGATGAAGTGGACTGAATGATGGTAAAGCCAAAAAATATAAATTAAAAAATATATTTTAAAAGAGGTGGTGAAATTAGTAGTAACTTATGTATGAAGTGGTTAAGCAACAGAAGAGAATAAAGTCACAACTCAAATGTTAAGGACAGAAGATGAAATAGAATGGATAACAAGAGGGTAGAGGATAATTGGTATGACAAGGGAAGTGTACGTGAGGAATGACAGAGATAAAGGTGATAAGAATGAATGTAAACACTAAAGATGAATAAGTCTGTCTAGTATACCAAGGAAATTGTACGAGTGAGTTATTGAATGTATGAGTGGAAGAACAGTGTGGGTACAGACAAGGGGGTGAGGGGTGTGTAGATTGAGTTCATACGTCAAGGAACATGAGTGAAAAGTTTCTAGGCAGCTGAAAGGATGTGTTGAAGGAAGTACTAGATGTGATGGGGATGGACATATAGGAAGCAGCAGTGTGCATGGATAAGAACAGAGTTTGACGCCGAGTGATATTTTGTACAAAAGACGTCTGCTGTTAGGAGATGCTGGCTTGTGTGAGGTGACGGAGGTAAACTAGATTCGGAGCCTTGTTGTGTAAGGGAGTAACAACCGAACACATCCTTTACAGCAGTAAGAATAAATGAATACCAACGAATGAATGGAAAGTGTGTGTGTGTGTGTGTGTGTATGTGTGTGTGTGTCCTCGTTCCCAGCCATGAAGCGGGAAAATACTTTAAAAAACTGAATATCCTCGTATGTTTCACACAAAATAGGGATAATCGCCCAATTAAGCTTTAAAACACAAGTGATGTTTTGTCAAATAACGATAAATATTTTAATTACTATGAATTAATTTTAATTAGTTTATGTATAGAAAAATTTCCTCTTTTTCATTGAAGGCTTTGTTTACTATCATAAAATGACTAAATAATACCGAAATTAGGTTAGGTTAGGTTAGGTTAGTAATTATACTATTCATTTAGTTTCTATAGTGATTTTGTTATTATGGCTAGTGACGAAGTTACGCCAGGCCTCCCTTTTGCGTACATAAGTGAGCATGGCGTCTGGCCTGAAATATTTTTCCACAGCTAGCCTCTTCATCTGTAGTGAGTGTGTCTGAGGCATTTTACACAAAACGAACACACACACACACACACACACACACACACACACACACACACACACACACACACACACACACAGTCCCAACCATTGTAAAAATTATCAATAACTTGTAATAAATCAGTGTATTCACTCCCAATAAACACTACTCCTTGCACTGTCACTATGTTGAAATGAACTGTAGTTTGAGCTTCTCCCCATCTAGTTATTATATGTCTTATTTGTGTCACTCATGTTACTTGTATATTATTTGTAATTCGTAACCCATTCCCCAAATATGTAACTGTATATTTTCAGCCTTCTGGCTGCCAAGCTCTTTCAATAAACCGTTAATTATTATTATTATTATTATTACTGTGGTTCACGTGTGGTAGAGGGGGTGGTGGTTGTCAGTGTGTCTTACAGCGGGTGGTGGTAGCAGGTTGATGGGTTCCATAGGGTGTGGTACAGTAAATGGGACCTGGTTGATTTCTGGAACAAGTAATGCTAAGCATTTTGTGACAGGTGCAGTAAACTGGAGTGGATGTTTACCGAGGCCTGACAAGAAAGGATGATCAGTGAGCAGAGCAAAAATGGGTTATAATGTGTAGTAATCTAGTAATTGTGGATATACTATATGGCACCAGGAAAGGTAGGGGGTTAGTGGTAGGGTACAGCAATATGTATGGTTGTGCATTGTCAAATAATTATTTTTTTATTATTATTAGAGAATGGGGCCAAGTAACGACCACACTCCATTATACCGGAAAACGGCTTGGAAATCTAAATATTATAGGAACTTAAAATAATTACATGTTACCAATATATAATGAATTGAAAAATATATATGTTTGAACTTCATACAATTAAAACTCTTATTAGCGCTATTACACTTCATGTTCAGCCGTTCTGTAATGACTGATAGAGTATTGTTCAATATAATCCTCTCCTGAAATAGCACCACATACTAATGTAATTGTGGTTGGATTAAATTAAACGCTTATCAGGTTCACTGTTATCCATTCCCCTGATTTATGTACTGTAGGTAACACGTAGAGGTAATGGTCCACGATTCAGATATATAATACAATAGTAAGATTTTGATGACGTTTTTATGTTCAATGCAGTTAAATGACCACTATTCGTCGCTCTTCTAACTCTGTTTTTGATTTATAAGAAAGAATGAATATTTAAGTAGATGGAAGTAAAGTGAATATAAGGTTTTTCATAAAATAAGTAAATTGTCGAAATGCGAAGTTTATATTATACGAGAGAGAATTTGTAAGATTTGGGAAACAGTAAATGAAATTAAACTAATACGAACTTAAATTAAACTAACTATTTTACGGAGCTGCCAGTTTAGATACTTCCTGCTAAAAAGGATATATATGTATATACACTCTTAAAGAAGTAAAAAAAAACATATATCATTATTCTCTATAAAAATATGTATTTAGAACGGATTAATCATTCATTTACACCTAAAAAAAATTAATTGAAAAAATATTTAACATACAGACTGGAAAAATCATCCATATTAAAACGGAATCAAGTATTCTTTTTTAACACTGTTCCACATTTTATCGTTGCATTTTTTGATGAATATATATTTGAGAATACCAATTTCCAGATGCACATTACGGAATAAAATGGTGGAAATTTGTTGGAATATTCACTGGAATATTAGAGAACATTTTTGATCGGAGGGATTGAATTTCCTAGGGGAGACACTCTATCTAACTGGGTGGATGATTTTAGGAGAACCGTTTGCGCATGCTTTCGGCTCTGGGTGGGCGGTCGTCTGGGTGATGAAAAACAGCCCTCCCAACTTACCCTGGTCGTTGCCAACTCTCCCTTACCACGTGGACGGCATCTTCCGTTTCATTACCCCAGCCTCGTTTCCCAGGATCTCCCTGCGTCATCCCATCACATACGTCTTGCCCAATCTTGCTTGACTGGCTCGATTAAACGCGGATCTGACTAGATTATTTTTTCCCCTTTCCAGTTTAATCTATTGTGACTGTCTCCCTGGCATGACTGGCCCTTTTATAAGTGACTTTAGTTTTGTTTTTTGCTTTTTAATCATGTGGGATAAGTCGCGTATACATATTAGGCTAACAATTTGCATCTTAGCTTAACCCTGCGTGCCATACTTAGTAATACATGCCTTTGACTGTGATTTTTCCTTTTAGTTTAATCTGAAATGTTGTGTCTGATGCAACTAGCTCGATTTTACATGTGTAAGTGTGGAGTCTATCTTTACCTCAGATTAATAAATTTATGACTAAAATTTACAACTCGGCTCAAGTAAGTCGTCTGCATTAGCTTGCCTCACCTGCTTTGTCTATTTCTTAATTTTGTGAAGGCCTTTTTTTAGGTAATGTTCCTGACTCTACTTCACCATCTTAATACTCGCCTCTCTCGGTGCTCTGTTGTTGTGACCCTGATATACTGGTATGACCTGAGTGAGTGTCTGTGGTTTTAAACTTATTTCCCCCGGTTTCTTTTTTTTCCTTATTCAGAGACTATGGAATTGTTCATGTGTTTTTACTATACTTCTGGAGCTCTGCCTGATCATAATGTAAGTGATTTCAGCATCCACTACACAATGGGTGACGTGCTCTTCTCGCAGTGACATACAGTAGTTAGTGTGGAAGGGGAGCACTCTGCCACAGTTCAGCTTATACAACTGGCCATCACTCCTAGTATTATTCTATGGAACTTCCTATTTTAAAATTTTTTTTTCTAATTCGAATAGCCTCAAATTACACTATTCTAAATATTTTCAAACTCTGGTAAGGGGGATAACTCAGTGAATAGATCTGACAGCGACACTATCTGATTTCTCTCTGCGATTTTTTTTATACTTAATAAATATAATTGATGGGAGCTTGCATTGTTTCACATTATTTTCTTGGTTCGTTCAGCAGCTCATTATTCGTCACAACTACTCTTGTTAGCGTAATCTTATAATTAATCAATCGTTTTTCGTCTTCAAATTAATTTAATCAGTGCCTGTCTTGCCTTTCATTCATATCCTCGATCTTTTAATATTGTTCATCTTATCTTTTTGTACACCCTCGCACCCTACCCTCCATTTTCATTTAGTTTCCATGAGGTTCCCACTTCTCCGCTTCCTCTACAAACATGAGTTCACTTCAACCCCCCTTAGTACTTCCATCATAACGCTACCACTACGCTTTGTCGAGAGGTCGGCATCCTCTTTACTTACGCTCGGCTCTCTGTTGTTTATTTATTCTCTCCACAGCTCACTCCGATTCTGTTTTCGTCCTGTGCCACCGTCTCCGCTGCTTCTGAACATACGGTACTTGACTCGCAACTTGAGACTCGACTCCTTGAAATGTGTGTGTGTGTGTGTGTGTGTGTGTGTGTGTGTGTGTGTGTGTGTGTGTGTGTGTGTAAGAGAGAAGCCTGCACCAGCTCTAAGCACGGGTAGTCTAGGAAGAAAGTTTATTTTGTCTATTTGTTTAGTCATAGACTCATTTCGAGCACTGCTTCTCTCTTGCATTTCAAGGGTTCATAACCTCGTCGAATGTATTTTCTTCTTTTTACGTAATGTACTACTCGAACTCTTATCTTTTTCAGGTTTGACGTGGTTGCATATAGTAGTTTTAGTAATTTTTTTTCTCTGAGGTCTTTCGCTTGTTTTATGTTTGTCTCTCTCTTTTATTCACTCTATCTTTATTTCTCTGGTGAATCAAAGGTTTAGACCCACTGGAAGATTACATTATTTGTCTTTATTTCATCAAATATTCGAACAGCAAGGAATAAACTTACTCAAATATCAGATATGTGACACAAGCTTGACTGAACATTATTAATATTTCCTGACTACACTTGATAACACTCATTCTGAAGTCAGTTAATTACAGCTTACTACCAGGAAGCATTGACCAGCTAACGGCAACCATTTATAAAAAAGTGCGTCCAACCTAGTAATGAATACGGGAAGGTTTATTCACCCTGAAGAATTATTCAACATTATATTCAATATTCATAAACACAAATGTATGGTTTCTGTCTCTCATAGGCTTTCTTACTTTTTCATTATAACTTACTATTTCACTTCCTAGAATTACAAGGTTCTGGGTCTACTGCGATTTCATTCTGTTCTTCTCCAGCTATAGTTTGGAGTGTCACGGGATCTCATATGGACTGTTATGTTAAGTCTCGGATTTCTCTACTAGTTTTACTCAGGATTCCTGGAGTTGGCTTTTCTAGAATTAGAATAGAATTACACACGAGCGATTATATCCACGTGCCAGCAGTTGTGTGTGTGTGTGTGTGTGTGTGTGTGTGTGTGTGTGTGTGTGTGTGTGTGTGTGCAGGGCTCGAATGCCAGAATCAAGAACAATAGGACCTCAGCATGTATACTATATATGGTTGCATAGTATAGACGCTACACTCAGATGTTACTGTCCGCTGGGAAAAGGAGGCGGGAGAAATTCTGAGTCACCTTCTTGGCAGAGTAGTTGAACATGATAACGTGAGCGACACTAGGGGGTGTTTCTCCTCCGGGGTCATCCACCTCCAATTTTCCTCAGCAATTAAGTGAGAAGGATGTTGACCTTCGTAAATGTTTAGGGGAATGAACTTGAACCTTTTCCGTGACACGTAATAGATGAACTTTATGATATGAGCAATGCATGGGCAATTGAAAGTGATAATAGAGTCCGTATGTCAGGGGTCTGACACATCTTTCAAGGAGGCTAATCCCTTCTAATATCACGGTGACTGATCCCTTTCTTCCATGTGTTGGGGATTATCACACACACTATTAACACACCAAGAGAGTTTTGATCACCTGTTGAATAGTGTTGGGTTCAGCATTCGCTTTACTCGCCCCTACAGAGGGATGATGCACTACACACATCGCTGAAACTCAAACACTCGGCAAGTGTATGTAGCTCCTTTACACGTAAGATGAAGATCACGCCACCACTAACCAGCTTCCTCTCGTTACCTCTCTATTCAAAGTGTGACATTGACCTTCTCTTCATTTATATTGCCTCGGGGTTTATCACTAAGTTGAGAGCATTAAAAAATGAAATATTTGTTGCCTAGATTAGTATGCTTGTGTATCGGGTGTATGCTTGTAAGCAAATACATGTAACATCGGTATGCATCAACACGTGGAATAAGCAATGACGTTGTTAACATGCCTGCACAACTCTGTGTGGGAAAATTAAATGCTAAAAGCTGTACCACGATCTGTGCTTGACGCTTTCCTACGATCACGCAAATACTGTAACTACTTTCCTGTTGTATATATTTACCATCCTGAGAGAAGAGAGAAAATACTAAGTTCCGCCAGATCTATGTAATAACATTTCGTATCGTCAAAGAACTGTTATTATATTACTGAAACTTTGTGGCTAACGTAATTCGGGTATATTTCGTTTACCTGACAGCGTATGTATGTTTTTTCTCAGACTGAATAAACACAAGACTTTTTTCTCATATTGAGGACACACAAAAAAGCATATTTGTACGTCAACGAATATATGCAAATATCTTAAGTCTTATGGTAAAAGTTGTTGAATTGGATGATATAAATCAGTGAAGAGCAAACTTTTTGCATATAGGGACACAACAATAATCTTTTGATACAAGGCACGGCTGCTCTTCCTATATTAACTTTATGTGATAAAAAGACATAAACCTCAGCTTATCTCTTATAGTTGCATTACTCGCTGTTGTTTACTCGGTAAACACTGATTGTTGTGACTGCAATGTTCATCATAAAAGTTAACTTTTTTAAGAACTAGCCATATTTTATTTTATTTTTTAATAAAATCCAGTCAAATAGTTTGGTACGTAACGGTAACTCCTCCAATACTATTCAAAACCCAAAGTGCCTGCTTATTCTCGTTCTCTCTTATAATTATTTTTAATCTCGTGTATTAATAAAGTAAGACAAAATGTACTAACAGCACCTTAAAACAGTCATATATCATCCGAGGCATTACTGTACATGACGTGTCAACTCACTCCAACAAGAATTTTCAGCGCTTTCCAAAAATGCTTTTGCAACTCCTATGATAATGTTACATACAAAATGTATCTCAACTGTCAGGTCAGTGTATTCATGCTACTAATGGGTCTTCACGGGCCACAAATTTGTTTATTCATTGCAATTTCAGGTGCGACACACATCAATTGAAAGGCTTGGTCGGATGCATGTGGCCCGCGGGACAGGTTTTGCACAGCCCTGAGTGAAATCTTCGACCACGATGAAGTTCAAAATATATAGAATTTGACAACAACTTCACCACACAACTGTTTGTATTTACTTATTTTTATTTTTGGAACCTTCTGAGTAGCCATAAATGATCATGTCGAAGTGTAGATCATAAAAATTTATTACTGCATTTCAGTGTTACACCTCTTCATACGTGTGTTTCTCTGCCCCCCGCTTCACATTAGCCGAAACAATCTTTATTCTTTTCAAGATTACAATACCACTCCAAGCATTGTGATTGGGTCTTTTGTGACGTGTCTGCGTGTACAACCACACTGTGAACATGAGCAAGAGTGTACAAGTTATACTGTATAACCATCGATTTTTTCCATTAAACTGCAGCCAACAGCGAGTCTCTTAGGACAGAAAAACCTCAACAGAAACCTGGTTCTACCTAATTCGTGAAGAAATTTGTTATATATCTTCTCTTGTTTCATTACGGTACCAATCAAACGGTATGGAATAGATGTACACAACTGACCAAAGACTTGTAAGTAAATCATGTTTGCTCCACCAAAATGAGATATACAGTAGTATTGCAGAAGTGAACCTATAGCAGTAGTAGAGTTGAGGCCAAATTTTATAATACCAATTTCATATTGGACATATAATGTTGTAGCGATTATATAGTACTAATGCTGCAATAAACACAGTGCAGTTGTTTGCATGTACAAATGTTATAGTAAAAATCTATTACTAGTATAATAACTAACATGTAGTTGGAGTACTCACATGAAAATGAATACTTATGTTAAATTGAAAATATGGCTTCACTTTATTTATTACAGAATGACATCACCATAAGTGAGTTATACTCTTTCTGAAGGAGACCTGACTTGTTAGCATGTTGTGAGTGGTACAGGTATTACCTCTGTGTTTATACTTTTTTCATGTGCTATAGCCATGCCCAAAATAAACAACTTAAAATATTAATAATGTAAATAAAAATTCACTTGTTAATGTGTCGGTTATCGTAGTTATAGAAAAATAAACATCAATGTACAAGAACGAGAACAAAATCATGGCCGAAGAGAATATGATCTACGGAATAATTGTAGTTATAATAAAAACACGCATCAATTAAAAGAATACACACTAAAGTGTTTCTAAAATAGTAGAACCACCGGACCCTTACACTTAATTAAACTTGATTGTGTATTCTTGTAAAGTTAATATCACCAACATCACATCACAAAAAATGCTATTTATTCACCATTTCCAGTCATTTATACAATCTTCATAAACTAACCGTTTCACTCACCACCACCTCCTCCTCCCCATCGTCTAAAATCACTCATGAACAAATATTCAATAATAATCAATATATTTTTGAACACCTGTAGTCGATACCCATTTATAGTCCTTCCCTTGACAACAATGGCTTGGAGATAAATTTTGTTTAGACACAGATCATTTGCTGGCATCTGGAGGTTCTCCTCTCCCCCTCCCCCGACTGTGAACGTGATGAGTATAGCTAGGATCTTCCTGTGACCCAGTTAACCCCCCCCCTACCCCAGGCGTGTCCTACATCCCCTGGAGTTATTCCCCAGTATTAGAGCGGGGAAGATTAGTGAGTGCATCGCCCCCTTCACATGACCCCGTTCTCCTTCTCCATTGTTATGGACCTCCTATTGTGTGTCCTTGCTCAGCCCCAATTATATATATATATATATATATATATATATATATATATATATATATATATATATATATATATATATATATATATATATATATATATATATATATATATATATATATATAACTTCAGCAATGGACTTGCTACGTGGAAAGCGTAGTTTCATAACGAAGAGGAGAGATTATAAACAGCACTGGGTCACGTGTTTACAATGGCCTATGGATGAGAGGATGATAACCTAAATATTAATGGGTGAAGTTGAGGGTGGGAGGGCCAGGGGAAGGCAAAGACTGGGATGGATGAGTGAATTTATAAACTGGGGTCTCCAGAGAGATACAAAACCTTGATGAGAGGACCTCCCCATTTCATACACAATGATGACACCTCAGGAATTTTATACAGCACAAATGATATTGTTGGAGAACGTGAATCATCAAGACAGGAAGGATATAAACATTCCAACTCAGATTATAGGCATTTAAAAAAAACTATGAGGAAAGGTGATGTACAATCAAATACATCTACACTTATATTTGTGGTCAGATACGCAGTTGCCACGTAAAACTGATCGGAATACCCACAATCTCACCCGGGGAGACTGGGAGGTGGTAAATGTGCGTCAACAAACAGGAAAACTTTGGCATGCAGGGAGTGTCTTTATTGACTACGCCCACCGCATTAGAAGGAATTAGCCAGGTCGTCGATCACACCTCGCAAAGTTTACTCATTTTCAAGACCGTGAACCAGCCCTTCATAATTCAAAGAAGATAGAGAGCAGCAACATGCACGGAGTGAAAACCTGACCAGGAAATTTTTTTAGTGGGCGGCAGCACATGAGGGCTTAGAGAGATAGACATCTTGCATAAACAATAACGACACAAACGATCATTTTAGAATTTAAAAGAATTTATCATATTTGCCTGAAATTTCTATTAAAGTTTCACCGAATCAACTCTGGCTCGACCTGCACCAACTGGAGATTACAGCGTGTTTGTTTCTGATACTAATTCTGTACCGTTCACTTATCCCACTAACACTGGCAAGGGTCGTAAACTGGAACTAATCCCACATTCTGTCAGTAGGTAATGCTGCGTCATATACTTGAATTACTTTATTACCTTAGCGTAAGAATTCGTCAAACTTCCTACTATAACCATGAGACCTCTCTGACCACCACAACACAATCAGAATAAAGAACCCCAAAGAAAAACAATGATTTCACCGCTATCTGTATCCACGATGACCGTCTCGCAGGTTCTTTCATAAGGTCAGGTGCAGATCAAAAGGCCGTTTATGGAGGAAGAGATAGAAAGAGTGTGAGTGTGTGTGTGTGTGTATGTGTGTGTGTGTGCGCGCGCGTGCAGAGAGAGGGGGAGAGAGAGAGAGAGAGAGGGGGAGAGAGAGAGAGAGAGAGAGAGAGAGAGAGAGAGAGAGAGAGATGGGGTGCATATGAGAGGTGTCGAGGAAGGATAATGTCATCAAAGATTTTATTTATTTATTTTTAATGGGGATCGACTTTAGTCAGACATGATATTTATTTGGTGGTTAGATAGTTCGTCTGTCTGTCTTTGTTCATTCTTCTGTTAACATTTATGATAGTTTATATGTACAAGTGGCTGCTGATTGTACGAGATTAACTTCTGGTTTGGGCGCACACACCCACACCCACACAACAGTTTAAATAACAAACACAACGATTCACTCAATAATATTTATGATTATGAACACAGAGCCTTATCCTAAAAACAAATAAATTAACAAATAAAACAAATATAAAAAAAATAAATAAATAACTCATATAACTTTAACAAATGAAACGATCCAGACATCAAACTTTATTTCTCGAAAGATAAGAAAGACAATAATAACATCCACCCTCAAACTCGTCATATTTGTTTCATTATTCGTCTAATTTACTGAGGTTACTCCGTAGTGTCTAATCCTTGCCCCTAATTCGATTCCCTTTGGGGTTCCCAGCCTGTAGGGAGATATACCCTCCCCCCATCACTACCACCACATTGAGGTCTCCCCCACCCGCCCATTGTTCCACCGTCCCCCATCATGGAAACTTAAATGGAAAGTAAATATCCTTCCCTTGCCGATCTAAGAGCTGGACTGAGACACACGAGAGAGAGAGAGAGAGAGAGAGAGAGAGAGAGAGCGAGGCCACAGTAAAATGTTGGGAATGGTTGGGTGGTGGCGGAGGGCTGTGGAAATGAATAAATGCCGTGGGATTTGAATATATTTGTGGAGAGTAGTCAGAAAGTGTGAAGAGAGAGTGAGAGAAAGAGAGATTGAGATAGATAGATAGAGACAGACAGAAATAAAAGAGTAAGAGAGAGAGAGAGAGACTGAGAGAAAAGAGACAGAAAATATTGAGGAGTGAGAGAGATGCATGGGAAGTATCTGGCAAGGTATAAAAGAACACTTATGAGTAACAACTGTGCATTTAGCTGGCGTTCCGGGTATTATGGTGATACTGATGGACGTCTGTTTTTTCTGGCAACTGGCGACCAAATTTTTTCACCCTGGGTATTCTCCGACAATCACCGGCAGAGAGACACAACACGCGACAATTGGCTGCTGCAAATGAGTTTTGAATAACCAATGGGTTGAATGAATTACTGCATTAGCGAAAGCATTATGGCTTTGGCTTACTTTATCATGCGTGAATTTTACCCTGTTGCATTATTCACGCCTGGGACGAGCTGATGTGATTTGAATTTGTTTCCAAAAAGATTTACAGTCATTTTAATAGTCCATTGTCCTGCCTTAATCAATATATATTGTTAAATGAAGGGATCGTTTTGTTAAAATGTACTATGGAAAAGAAAAATACATTATACAGCATATACAGGGTCTTCCGAAAATACCTTTCATAATTCCGGGGGTGTATTCCTGAGACATAAATGAAGATAAATGACTTAATGACCAAATTGTCAATTCTCAATAGTTTTGGAATTACAGAACATGACAGGTTTGGTAGTAATGTGATAAAACCTACGATTACCCCGACATAAATCCCCTTGATTTCTACCTGTGGGGTCACATAAAAAGCAAGGTGTATTTTACAAAGGTTTGGAAACCGTGAGGAATTGTGGCGCCTGTGTACAGGACACTGTGACAAACATTCGCAACACCCCTGGGGTCTTTGAACGTGTGCGACACTCACTAGCTGACGGGTTGAGCCCTTCATTGAGCAAGAGGCGCAGAACTTGAACATTTCATCTAAATGTTATTACCAATACAAGTTATATGACATTATTAATGTTAATAAACGCCACTAGCAAAGTGTATTGGATGTTTCATATATACCCCATTTAGGTTTCATCACATTCCTACCAAACCTGTCATGTGCTGTAACTCTGAAACTATTGAGAATTGGCAATTTGGTTCATTTAGTCATTTATGTCTATTTAAGTCTCAGGAATACATCCCCTGAATTAAGAAAGGTGTTAACGAAACATCCTGTATATATAGTCTGTGTATGTGTGCTGAGGAATTTAGTTTTCGTTCACTCCACCTTCGATTAACAATTTTGCACTAGGTTTTTGTGTGGGGTCATAAATAACTTCTCCGTCAGTACATAAAGAACTAAAGATAAATCTTTCCATTGGGCATCTTGAAGTGAAAGCGTCAACTAACAGCAGGAACTCAGGAAACACGTGTGTGTCTTCCAGCAAACATGTAAACGCAGTCATGTTAGTAACTACGAGAGGGATGCAGTTTACTCCTCAGGTACACAAACACTGACAGTCGCCCAGCAGCACCACCCTATGGGAGAGTATCTCTTTCCTCTGGTTAACACGGAAACAAAGGCCCACATTCTGCCAACACAAACGATCCTTCGAGTAAGGTCTTATCTCTTCCCGCTGGATCGAATGTCCGAAAAATATCCCGCTTATTTTATTCCAAGTTACCGCAAGCTGACGTCGTAAAGCAACAGATGCGGCGCCACCACTAAGGTTCCTTCTCCCACCAGCTAATTCAAGGATATCCACCTTATGCTGCTCTCCCAAATGGCAATTTTACGACCGGTAGTTTGGACGGTGCAAGTTTTTAAGTCTGAGAGGATTGGCTCGGCTGTTTGTCCGACAGAACACGCCAAGATTCTCTGACGATTTCGATCTTATTGCACCAAAGAGAGACTTTGTGGAGTGATGTGTCAACCCACTAATATATGATGCAACGCCGTGTTCCTGAGCCTGGAACGACCGCTTGGAGCAACACAGCACGACTTGTGAAGACTGGAAGGTTTTATGTCTCCAGCCTTCCAGGAAACAGGCGCGGGACGTTACACAGCCGCTGGGGACTCGACCTAATTTGAAGTTGGGAAGGATGACACTTTTTTGATAATACGTCAGAGAAGTTTCCTAAAACGTATTAACCATTTTTTCCCATTATTGTAAGACACGAGAGATCTATCGTTTACATTTAATCACTAAGGTGTGTAAATGCATGTAGTGTTAAAGATTATATTTTCATCCTCCCAAATTGCACAAACTAAAATAATAACATAAATGTTTTTCGTTAGGTTTCTTGTTATCTTGTTTGAGTTAAGAGTTTAAACACTACAAGCAGGAGCACACACTCACTCATCCTCCAAACACATATTCGCTTTCTCTCAAGAATTCAGTTTTCCATAACACAAACTGTGAAAATAAACTCTAGATGGCCACATTATCACTTGGCTCTGCATCACACGCTAAAGATAACTTGAAATGAATGAATTTTGTAAGGTAAATAAAAGTGAAAACCAACCATTACAATGAGTCATAACTCCTAAATAAATTATTCATTGTAACATGTATAGTATTTTCCCTCTCATCAAATATAGAACAAAATATATTTAAACGAGTAGATGAATTAATAACCACAGTTTGTCGTCAGTACATATTTCAGCTCAGTCCCCTTAGTCTAACACCTCTTTCACCCCGTATACCCTCTTAGCATGTGTTGAATTTCACTGCACTCTCCGACGTAGAATATTTAAATCTTCCACACGTTGATTAGCATATCTAAAAAGTAATCGAAATTGGCACTACAAGTTATGTCGACTGCCTTAATTGATATTTCCCTGTCTCGACTCTGCTCAGCCAAGCTGCTGCCTCACCCAGTTTATTCATTAAACAGAAGTTTTACCTGGGAATGGCCCACCTGCGATGTTATGAACCACTGCCCAGCTCAGTACCGGGAGATTCCACACGTATGTCAACACTTGGGAGTAAAGAACTGGCGGGAGTTCTCTTGACTTGAGCTTGTGTGGGTTGTCAAGGGAAGGGAGGGAGGGAGGTATTGCAACTAATCTGACGTTTGTGGTCACTAAAAGGATAAAGTCCATTAAGTTGTATTCATAAATATACAGCATTTAGAATACAAAATGCTGTATTGTACGTTATAAATCAATATATTGTGTTATTTTTTTTTTAATTTTGTGTTCTCCGTCTTACCTCATTTAATGATTTTCGTACGTGTTTTAATTGACAAATCTTGAAATTTCACCACTTAAGGCGGACAGACTGACTGATATCAGGAGTCTGTTTTTCTCCGTCCAAGCAGTTCAAAGATGAGCACAACAGGGTCGTCCACAGTTATGCACCAAGATACGTTATGACTATAATAAGATGAAATAAACACTGAAGCCAGTTACCTGCGGGGTTGCATCCTCCTGCTTGACTGACAAGGGACGACAAAGTATAAATCTCAGCCTAACGTTCAGGTTTAGCAGACGAGTTCATTTGACTGAATTATCAGAATATCACCAACTATGCACTCAAGAGGCTTTTTACCAAGTATCCGCTGTGGTAACGTAATTCATCATTAGTGTTATGTGGTGTGACTCTGGCTATATTAATCAGAAGAAGCTAAGACATTTAGTAGCAGACTGTTGTGTTCATTATGTGACACAAACGATAAAAAAGACGACGTTAAGATGATGCCGTCATATAATTATTCTCATCCTCAGATTATTTATGCGTTTATAGAAGACAAGCCTCCTATAATGCACTTTAACACCCGTTCTACTGTATCTTCAGTTCCTAAAGAATACGTTTGAAGTTTCATTTAAAATACATAAATTTAATGCAAGAGGTGGTACAATGTTACACTGTTTGAAAACAGATAGCAAAGTTGCAGGAAAGTTGTCTGCGCTTAATAATGTTAATTGTCTTCCAAAATCTTGCTGGGTGATCCTGGCTACTGTAGTTTCCGCTGCTTAAGAATGGCTTTCGCTTTCTTACATCGTGTGTGTGTGTGTGTGTGTGTACACTGGGGTAAAGAGGGAGGGACCACCACCCATCTCACATCCATTGGCTTCCTGTGTTCGCTCCGCCACTGGCCTGCCTCCTAAATGTTGTTTCGTATACTGTATAAATACCAAGAGCTTATACAAACTTTCCCTCGCTCAGAATATCAGAGCTGAGTGTTGAAACAATAATATCATTGCTTGCTAACACACGTTGCTTAGGATACATTATAATTATATTAATTGCTCTCTATATTCTTGCGACAATGTTTCACTTTTCGAATGGCAGGACAGATAAATTCATATATGTAGACATGAATACAGCAATCTAGTGATATGACACGTATTATAGAAATCAAATCACACACACACACACACACACACACACTTTTTTGTCTCTAAGAAAAGTCCCCTTACGTTCCTTAACACTAAACTTGCTAGAGTAAGTCTCCGAACTGCTCGTCAACCTATAGAAGGCGCTGTAACATCCCATTTGGGTTTGAATCAGTTTCTAAAAGGAGTATAAAGGAGCTTTTATTTGTTGTTATAGTCATACATACATCTCCCCTTCTAGCATACTATAAAGTCACACACAAACATTTTACTTCCACCTTCCTTCCTTCCTTCCTTCCTTCCTTCCTTCCTTCCTTCCCTCATCGCCAGAAGTGGGTCATGTGCTGTCAGTTTTGTTACAGTATTTAGGAGCTTCATCTGCCCGGGCTTTTAAGAATCAGTCTCTAAAGCTTAACTTGTACGTTCATTTTTATTAATAAGAGAAATATTCATTTTCTTTTCTGTTTTGATGTCCCCTCGACAACATACCTTGCATTAAAATCTAGAACTGTGCCCGAAAGTATACCTTAAATTAGTTATGGACAATGTGGATACAACACACAGTCTACTCAGCCTACTGAACTTGATCATCTTCACTTGCCCAACTGTAGAGTACGGTACCTATTTACAACTGAGAGAATTGGGGTGCCCTTGACTCACACCAGCGACGCTTAAGACAAGAGGCGAGCTGTATACCTACAGTACTCGGCCGTGTACACAAAGTACCGCTCTTTAATTCTGATATACAATGAAAGTCATGATGAAAATAAGACAACCAAACGCAGATTAGTGACAAGGTTGTCCGTCACAATTGGTAACAGGTGACAAGTGATGTAATTCGATCACGTTAAAGAACACCGTTGCACACAAACATTGTGTTGATAATCCACACAGATACAACAAAACTGTCTGGATGTGGGTATATCTGTTCAAGATAAACAACCAAACTACTGAAGATACTGAATTCTTGAGAGGATGATTTACATCAGAGAGCCTTCATGAAAACAGAAAGCGATGGGAGAGAGAAAGGAGAGCACCACCCAGAAGGGGCACATCTCGGTAGTCAATAAATATATAACAAATCTATGCATTTATTCAATGATATAATGGAATACTGAGGTCTTTGTATGACTCCCTGCGCCAAGTGTTATGCGAAAATGTAATCATTTTGGCGACTCATTTACATGTGGCGTCAAACGCGTATTACTTGGACGGAAAATTACCAACGTAATCGGCCCCAAGTAATCTTTCGTGCGGATAATTTCCCCGTGCATAATTGTGGCCCCAGGCGCCTGACGGGGTCCTCAGCTTCCCCAGCTCTGTGATCATCCTCTGAGGGCGTTGAGCGACGGGGAGCTTGTGTTTACACTTGTGATCTGGAGCTGCCGAGGTGTGAATCTGGGGTCGTGAAGCGTTTGTCATCCTCAGGGGGTTGCTGTCTTAGTTCGGTTTTGGTTTATTGTATTAATGACGATACTGATGATGAGGGCATAATGTTGTTCTATAACTATATTAATTATTTATGTTCTGTATAATTTTCACGTGACGATTAAAACAATACCGAAGCACACAGTATAGTAACCAACATTGTGCACTTAAAGGAATCTCTCTTGGTGATTTTCTGAGGAAAAGAGTGACCAAGGACTGGCCTTCAGCTGTCTTGGCCCGGGTTGATTGGCGAGGGCTGGACAAACAACTCTCTAATCAGTCTCCCACTCAGTCAACAGTCAACCAGTCAGGACTGACACTCACTGACATGTGGTCAATAGTTAAAGTGTGATATTTTTAGTAGAAAGCTACAATGAAGAGGAAAATAAACAGCAGCGAGATACTTTACGAAAGAAGTTTCAACAAGGTGTTAAGAGGCTAATCACTGAGGTTAGTGTCTTGGTTCAGGGGAAAGCGAAGTACTGTAATCAATTCCGTTGTTATAATATCTTTTCCTGCTATGATGCCGTGTAGGCGGAATCATGTGCACACAGACTCTACCAACTTTTTTCCTTCTAACTGCTGTAACGATCGTGTCTGTCATAGTGTTTCTCTACCAAAACATGGCCAAGACTTCCACCTGGTTTATTCTCGCTTCTTTATAAATCAAAACGCCTTTCAACAGTCCACCTTCCCTATAAACTACTATGCTTTTTCGATCATTAATGTGTCCAGTTGCCTTCCTGGATGTTCATTTCCCTCCTATTCTTTAGCCTATTTCATTTAGCCCATCCTTCTATCTCTTCTTCAGTCTTCCCCTCTCTCTCCCTCTTTCTTTCCTCCCGCTCAACATTTTTTAACTCATCTTTCGTTTCCCATTCTCTCAATAGCTTACCAATGTCTGATTGCCTCTATCCGGTATTCCTCTCACTTTCAACTTTACGTCTTAATTCCTTGTTTTATATTATCAGTATCCTATTTACTGTACATCTTATCCCCATGTATATAATCTTCGCCATTTCTAGTGTTATTTTTCCATTGGCAGGCTGAGCTCGTGCCTCAAACCAAATCCTCAATACACCAATTACCTTCCTTTCTGTTCATCATATACTATAAACATATATATTCTTGCAAACTTTTTCTCCCCGGGGACTGAAGGGCGAGATTAAGTACGAAAAGCGATCTTCTTTTTCGCTCAACTTTAAAATCACGACCTTTCCCCGTAAACCACCCGACTCCTTGGTTGTCTATCATTCACATGCTCTGCCGCTTACTGGAGGTCCATCCCCTCACTTCCAGTATGTCTTTCATTCCATCCTTCAGGCCTCTTCTATTCACGTCTAAATACTCTTCTATACAATTCGTTCACATCTCATTCCCTCAGCATGTTTATAACTCTTTAGCAGACCTTTATCAGTTCTTTATATATATATATATATATATATATATATATATATATATATATATATATATATATATATATATATATATATATATATATATATATATATATATATATATATATATATATATATATATATATATATTTTTTTTTTTTTTCCTATCATTTTACTCTCTTATTTCTTAATTTCTACATCCTATTTATCGCTATAAGGCATCCTTTTCTGTCACTTCTGATCTCTCTCTCTCTCATACTTTCTACTCTTATCACATAATTTCTTCTTTCATTTTAACACTGCAGAAGGGTATAGGAAAGTTTGGTACCTATGTTAAACAAAAATAATAATAAATAAATAAATAAATATATAAATAAATCAATAATGGTCAGTGTTGTAGATTAACCCATCAAACTGTCTTATTGGCCGTGAGTTGGTAAGGTGCGTTGGTATATGGGACATCTATCAGTGTGAATAAAAAAAAACGAAATAATTTAATCTTTGACGATTTATTGAACGGAGTGGTGATGAATTATTAAGGTAAACTCCCACGTACAGGCGGGCCACACACCACTACCACCAGTGAAACGGACGGACAAACAGATGAGTAAGTGAATGTTGGGAGGCGGGAGTGTGAGTGGGAGAGAGAGTGATATGTATCCGTGGCTGTTTAATCTGTATGCAAATGTGGTAGTGAGGGATGTAAATGCCAGAAGTATGGATAAGGGAATTAATTTAAAGTTTCGGTCGGGCGAGTAGCAAGTTGGTAATGTTGACGCATGTTGATGATACATTGATGTTGGAAGAATAATCTCCCTCTGAGGAATTAATTTAGACATCCGCAGAGAGAGAGAGATAGAAAGATATTTACTGAAAACTCTTTAATGCTTGTCCTATACTTGTTAGTGTTGACAGGTTGGTCCAGGCAGTAGGTAAACATGATACTCTTACCTGCTGTAAATACGACCCAACGACTTACACCTTTAACACAGATAATCTCTCTCTCTCTCTCTCTCTCGTCTGTACCTCCAATATAAGGCTCAAACTAACACCCAGATTAGCTTCCACATGGTGTATACAATTGTAGTGAGCATCATAATTATACTCTTACCGAAAAACACCAATGAAAAGGAATCCGACAATAAATTGAGGCACAAAATTATAAAAAAAACAGGTCTTATTACAAACAACACATTTCATCGATCAGAAAGTAAAAAAAAAATAACTAAATAAATAAATACAAAAAACCTGCACATGACAAATATATATTCAACTACCCTCCCACATACCCCTTCTGAGGAACAAGATACAAAATAAACTAAGCTGATCTACATACTCGCGCCGTACTTGTTAAAAATATTCATACATACACACTCTACAGCAAGAAGTTCATGAATATTATTACCCCTGTATTGTAGTGTGTGTGTGTGTGTGTGTGTGTGTGTGTGTGTGTGTGTGTGTGTGTGTGTGTGTGTATGTATGTGTGTGTGTGTGTGTGACAATAGGTTAATATACTAAAAGAAGATAAAGAGAGTTTGGGATGTAGTACTTTCACAATGTTCGTCTGGAATGTTGACGCCTGTAGTAATAAGACGAGCAGGCATGTCTACATTATTCATATACATATATACAGTACGTGTAGTAACGGGTCAACATATCCAGTCAGTTGACACGTATAGTAATAAGATGAGGGAATGTATGTAGTGTTGACATGTGTAATAATCGGAGGGGCGAGCTTGTCCCTATAGTTGACATGTGGAGTAATAAAATAGCCGAGTATGTCCATAACATTTGAGGTGCATAGCGATGACAAGTGGATGCGTGAACAGGTTTGGTGACATCTGCTGTAACTGAATTTCGTAAACGATCCAGTAATTATGGACGTCATAGATATAGGAAGTGAATACGATCAGGAGGAGACAGTGGAAAGGTTGAGAGGCTGGGAAAAATAAAACAAATATGTGAGCGTCTTGTGTTTATCGTGTGTTGGACTCTCGTTTCACACACATAAGGTAATGGATGTCCAAAGTCACAGCAAAATGTGTTTGTAAATTACTGCGGCAGCCTGTATCGTGCACCAGTAGTGTGCTGAGTGGGTTGTTCCTGAGGTCTTTCTAATAGACACTGTGGATGGAGTTGACATGCCTAAGTAGCGACTTGTTGAGACTTGTGGCTGAAAAGCTGAGGAATGAATAGGTGAGAAGGTTGTGTGCACGTGGAGAGGGTGGCGAGGGGAGGGGACGCCAGCTTAATAAAGAAAGGAGTAAGAGGGTCTGCAGGAGGCTTTTAGATGTGGATGAATACCTGAGAAAGTTCAAAGATCCACCTCTATGCCTGAAACCTCGCTAACCCCAATGATGCCAGATAGAGTGTACGAGGAAGGGTATACAACAACATAGACTAGCAAAAAATGAAGATATTTAATGAGTAAACCAAAGGCGGAAGTGTGACAAATGTGAAAGTGGGTCCCACAGGCATGACTGCCCGTTAGAAACAGTGTGGATACAACACCCGCGGCCACACAATTTAGGGGCCCCATATTTTGCCCACAAAATTATGGATGAAAATTAGTGAGCTGATTGAAGACTTCGTTTCCAAGAAAGCTCGAAAAGTTGCACTTTAACAAACTAATAGAAAATTATCAGTCTCTTTATCATCATAACAATAAGTCATCAATAAACTAGCCATCAGCCTATATGATTTATAATGATATTTCCATTTGATTGTGTTCCCGTTGTCTTGGTTTCTGTAGTCCTTACATTTAAAGAAAAAAAATTTACAGTGTAGTGTTAATATACATGTATAACATCTCCCTTCCATTTGTAATAAAAATCAACTCCAGTCATATTTAAGGATAGGTTAAAGTAAAATATAATTCATAAATGCTCGAATTATTACTGGTCTTTCAAGTTCAAACCTCTAGGAGGCTCCAAATGATTCTCTGTCCCAGGTCCCTAAGAACCTTGTAGCCACCGCCGGGTGAACAGTGTTACCAGTCTACACATGAATCTTACTGTACAGAAATTGTTGAATGTATATTGTGCGTCAGGGCAAGGTGGGTGATGAGGAGCGACAATACGAGATTTATAGTAAAAAATCTGATGTATTGGGTAAAAGAACTAAAACCAGTCACCCAAGCCATCTAAAATAAGTTTACCGTCTTCAGAGTAAAGTTTGGAAAAATTTACTGTGAGTATTAAAAGGAAAAGTGAGCTAATATAGTGGAAATATGTATCGAATAATGATTTCCAAGTAGCGTTCCCTTAAAGCATGTTATTTTTATTACAGTCTTTTAATATGAATTGTAATATGCATTTTCTTTAACGTATCCCATCTATATGATACTCGAAGTACACCAAAAGAATCCCTAGTGATTTACAACAAGTTTGAATTTTTAGGCATGTTGTTGAATTACCTTTAAGACTAAATACCTTTTCCTTCTGCTTATTTCCACTTATGTCATTAATTTCACTAAAAAGTTAGCAAAACGTGTCCCCAAACATCTCTGGGACATGTTGATCTTTCCTTATGAACTTGCCTGGTAACAAATATAGAAAATGTACTCTTTATGTTCTTTAGGTCTATATTATTGTTTTACAAAGAACATTAATGAACTAAATAAAAAACGTTCCCGAATTTGTGTTTTTCAAGAGCGAGCAATTATTTGTTGTCAAAAATAAATATACCTAAAATTAATTGTATTGATGTAGAACGAAATATTGATGTCATCTGACGAGCTTAATATGCAACGAATATTCCCCAATCTCTCACTCTCTCCGATATGGCAATATATCTGCTACAACCCATCCCTCCCTCCCCACCACCCACACACCTACCAAGCACTTGGGAGATTAGATTCCCCGAAATCTCATTGGCTATTCAGGGCGGAAGGTTTCAAGTTGGGCAGACGTCTGGCTGGAGCACTTAGAACCTGCCATGGTTAGTTGCGGCTGTGGGCATCAACGTGGTAGCTGCGCTTCTGCCGTCCTGACGCTACAGCACCGACACAACCCACTGATGGAGACAGACTCATTAGCAGCATCAAGACCAGAGACAGAGGCAATGGCAGTTCTATTAATAACAAAAATAAAAATCAACAGCAGTGGCAGCATAAATAACAGCAGCAACAAAACGCAATGAATAACAGAAACTCAATGAGGGAGAGCAAACGAAGATACGGCAAAAACAAAAACAAAAAAAAACACACACAGAAGCAACAACAGGAAGACTGCAGACATAGTAGCATCCAGCCAGTAGGAGCACACGCTTAACAGATATAGCAGCAGCAGGAGCCACAACAGGAGGAAGCAGACCCAATAAAACATGCAACACACGCAAGGAACTATGCTGTGAGGGCGACCGGTAAAAGCAAGTGAATGACGAGTTCTTTCAATGCTCCCCCTCGCACTAGCAACAACAGGAAGGGCAGAGAGAGAGAGAGAAGATGGAGGCGAGAAAAAAATATATGAAAAATTACTATGAAGCAAGAAGGTAAAACAAGCTTTAATGAATGAATTATCCACAGGAGAACCAGACAAGATTTTAATCGCGAATGTAATTTGGAAAGTTAATGACTATAATAATTGGCTACTGAAACAAAGATAATCATTAATATTTAAAGTCTTAAAATAAAGATCTTAAGAAAACTTAGCTTGGATAAGGTATGCAGGACCGTCTGTCGCACTGTACCCGACAAACATGTGAGACTTCCCATGCTTATGTAACTGACCTAATCCTGATGTTTAAGTATAACCCTAGGTCATTGCGTTCCTTTAATTAATCTAATCATTTGAACACATATATAGTACTGTACATCCAAAGAGCATGAATGTACGTTTTTCTGATAGATAAAAATCACGTTTCAGTTGAAAGGTTGACATGTGTCAACTAAAATTAATAAGAATACTAATTCAAAGAGAGTAAGTTAGAGAAGCAAACTGTAATCGAAGACTGAAAAAGCAATAAAGTATTAAACTAAAGAAGAGATATGAATACAGTGTCAATGAAAAAAAATAATAATACTGCATGCATCCAACAGGTTTCTGGGGCCCCTGAGAATATAGGAACACATACAGGTATATGAACAACATACACGTAGAGGTTATAGTAATATTAGAAAAAAATAAATGAATAAAAAATCACAGGGAAACACCAAGTATACGGACAAAACATATGATTTCCGCATAAACAAGCGTAAACAAAACAAGAATCAAAGCCTTTAAAATGTGACGAAAATTTTTTTACACGATTTACTAATACGACGATGACAAATATTTTACTGTGGACAAGTGGATGGCGGTAAGAAACGACCAACACCAAATTAAACACCGAAAGTGATTACCACAACGTAAATGACTCTCCTCAGATGTAACGAGACGATGGCAATACTTGATTAATTAGGAAAATAGGTTAGTTAAGAGTTAACTGTAAAGGAGACACCTCATTAGTAATACATGAATGGTAATAGATGACTGACAAAGCGACGGATGATACTTTACGGTAATTCAATAGTTGTCGGATGATGAGTGGAAGTTTTGACACGTGACTGTTGACACTCACCCTGTAATACACAAGTGGTGAGCGGAAGAGTCCACAGGTCACAGCGTCGTTAGTGCGGCTCCTCCACGTCACGCTGAAAGACATTCCTGGTAACCCTTTAAAAGATCCTCATAGTTGACTTCCAGGAAACTCCGCCAGCGTCCTTGTTTCCGATCTATCCTTCAGACTTGGTTCAGCGCTGCTCCAAAAGAAAAGTTCTCTTAAGAGTTCGAGGAAGGAAGGGCAGCCGCACGTCCCCTCATTATGTGTCGTTTCTCTCAGGTATTGAAGGATATCTCGAGATAACGATGGGACCTGTTGTTCTTATCAGAGGATTGGTTCTTGTGTGTTTAGTATGAAATTACCGTTTAGGTTTGCGTGTGTCACTGTTTATTGTGAATATGTTCCAGGAAATATCATCCAGCTACATTGAATAGAGCATTTACTCATTAGTAAACATGCTGCTCTACCTCTTTCTGCTCGTGTTACTAGAGCTATAATACAAAAATAAAGGAGAATTACATACACAGAGTTACGTCAATGAAGAGATTTTGATCCAACAAGAAGCTTTGCACAATTTATAATTTTGCAGATTTATTTCAGGAGGAGTCTATATGCATTAACTGAATGAGGAAATATGTTAAAATTGATTCATAAAGCGGATTGTAGTATATAAGATACATTGTAACGGTAAAGTACAGTTCGTGGCATAGATACTTGTAACTATAACAATAACTATAACATGAATAATACCAATCATACATAAATTATCACATAAAATGTATATTTTATAGTATTAAGAACATTAACTGTACTTAAACTATGATATTCATTGTCAAATTAATAATATTACTGCTCATAATGTTCATCAGTGTTGCATCTCCGACAGACCAGACATTACTATGGAAGTGTATCCATGAGAACCTCAGCCTGGCAGTGTCGTTAGCACCTGTCCGCGTCGACCAATAATATCAGATGTTTTGACTTTCTCTCTCTCTCTCTCTCTCTCTCTCTCTGTGTGTGTGGATAATAAAGCATTTCCAGTAAAAAAGTGGCTGGCGAAAAACAAACCAGCACTTCAATCGATATACCCATTAATGTGTTATCGTTCGGAACACAGCTATTTACTTCTCTATCCCTTCCTCCCCCCCTGTCTCGCCCACTGTCTTACTCCCTCAGCTTCATACAAATTTACATTATCACAAATACAAACCTCCCAACTCCTCACCCACAGCATAATTAACAAAAGAAAAAGGGAGGAACACACACTCATTCTTCACACTAACCAGTGATCCCGTCCTGTGTGAAACCTAAGAGTAAGCTCGATTCCCATGATGAATTAATTACAGCGAATAACTCAGACGAGAGGAGACCGCATTATCCTGCTTGGTAATCACGCCTTTGATGCTCTTCATTACGGCAACTTTGATCATGATGGCAACGATGGTAATTATGCAGAGCCAGCCGGAGCAGCGGTAATGGTTGCCGGTGGGGGAGGGGAACATATTGTACCGTCCATCTGAGGGGAAGCTGCGGTGGTAGGGGGAATGAGCGTTCTCCAAGGCGGGAAGGGAAACATTTGGAGGGTTAAGAAGTAGGGGGTGACACAAAAGAAGGACGAAGACCGAAATCCCACTTATTTTTTTCCTCCCGGGACTGCCTGGTATCACCTAAGGGTATTGATATCTACCGTATTCGTATCCTGTGACATTCACCCTCTGCCAGGCTTCATAACTTCCCGCTTAGACTTCCGTCCTTTGTCACACGAGTTATGTCCCAACTATTCAACAACGTGTTCATCATCCCTACACCTCACACTTAATCCAAATTGCTTTGTTTATCTTTCACGTTATTCTACACTTCATTGACTCTTCACCTTTATCAACACACACACACACACACACACACACACACACACACATTTCTCCCTTTCTATTTGATCACATTTATCACACCCCAACAAACCTCTTTCATACTTTGCCCTGACTTTTTGAAGTACCACCGTCACTCTAAACGCATGTTGCACCTCTTAACAAGCTGCACCTCAAAGACACCTTCATATACACTCTTCAAACCATATCAACACTTTACATCCCAGACAAGTATTCCTAAAACTTCTATGAACTCTTTTCCTTTACCGATCTTTAGTTCCCAAGTCACCATTTAAGTCAAGATTCCTTACTTTAGATGTCCTCGTTGAGCAATGGCAGACGGCTGCAAAAATTATGAATGTGGTGAACCAGTCGACCCGTTCAATTTATAAACACAGTTGGCCGATTTATCAAGATAATTAATGTTAATATACTCGTATGTGGGTGGATGATGCAGGTATGCCGGTCTGTGTGTGGTGCGGGTGGTGTGTGTGTGTGTGTGTGTGGAGGGGGGGGGGGGCAGAAAGGGTGGGTGTGCGGGAGGTTGGCTGCTAGATGGTTTGTGGATGGTGTGTGTGCGATGTGATGTGGGTGGTGTGATGCGGGCGGCAGGTCCTGACGTGTCAACAAGGGGCGATGATCACGGCAGCTGCATCTCCGGGAGCGTCTCGTTATTTGGAACGACACTGAATACGTGATACACTTCCGCCTTCATTAATGAGCAGAGATGTTTGTCAGTTCATCCGTCTATACCTTAATTTACTGTAATTATTTAACTCATCGACTTATAAAGTTATTGGTGTATCTGCATTTACATATTATAGTTAATTATTAATGTATTTGACTATCCATGACCATTTAATAAGCTGTATGATTAACTACTATATAGGTTTTTTTTTTACCAGCACTAGATACCCAAGGGACAGCTAACTCATGGATATACGTATCTTTTCAACATCTACCATAGGTAACCTTATATTCTCCCTAATTCACGACGAAGTTGACCCGAATACTTCTTTACACTGCGTCCCTGGCTTGTAATTATTACATTGCGAAATAAGTGTGTTTTTGTGGTTCTGATTATCACCATAGCGCCAAAAATATTTTACTGAACTTAAGACAAATTTTGCAGCTAGTCAGGCAAGGATTACAGTGGGTGATGAACGTTTATGATCAACATGGGACGACGATCATGATCACTGGTTATCAGTTAAGTTCCCATCCAAATCGTCATGAAATTCTACAATATTAAAGTGACCACCTGTCTAGTTATCACCTTCGTCTCTACAGTCTTATTCCACTGACTAGCTTAAGTCAAAGTCAGGAGCCCACTCACTGGATGCACTCTCATCATCTTTTACATGTTAAACTGACCACCACCTTTCAAGAGTCTTTTTTCTCTAGGGAATTCCTTTCTCGAGCAAACACTGCACAATCGGACCACCTTACTCCAGTGACGACGTGCTTCATTAATTACAGAGTATTCGCCAAGAATCACTCTGAGCCACGTTTCATTTTTTTTATTCCTTGTCGAAAAAATTCATATAACAGTTATTTATCTACCACAAACTTCGTATTACCATTCACTAATATATATATATATATATATATATATATATATATATATATATATATATATATATATATATATATATATATATATATATATATATATATATGTGTGTGTGTGTGTGTGTGTGTGTAGTTTTATAAGCGAGGGACAGCACATAGCCATTCACTACACATACTGTACATCCACTGGAAATTGTAATTGTTAGAATTTAACTTTTATACATTTTTTGGAATTGTTTTTTAAATATAAATTTTCCTACACTTATTTTTATGTGCTGGAAGCAGGACATATTTATTTATTTTACAAATTGGGAATTATTCATCAATGTTCTGTCCTCTACCGGGCGACTGTTTCCGATTGGCTACAAAAATATCTAATTGTATCAAGTTGTTCGTTTTTGCTCAAGAGTTGCGTTATGCTGTTGATTACCTGAACACAAGTGTATTTGTTGTTTCTGTGTGGGTATGAGTGTTTGTGTATGTGCGTATGTGTGTTTTTTGTGAGTGAATATTAGTAAATATATGTGATGATGTTAATGACCGTATGCGTGTGTATTTATGGGAAGTATGCGTTTACAAGTGTGTGTGGGCCTATGTATTTGTTAGTATATTTAAAGGTATTCATACACAAATGTGTGTTTTTATGTACTGAATGTGTGTACATATTGTTGATTCTATTCGCGGACGTAAGCATACTCAAGTACACTCTCATCAAAAACTTCTCGAGCGCTATAAGCACTATGCAAACTGAAAAATGAACGAAGAATCTGCTATACGATAAATGTCTTCTATACACACTTGTCAATTTTGAACCCCTAAACTAGTCTTCTATAGTCATCACTTATTTACCTTGAGATGATTTTACACGTCTTGTCTCCGGAAATAGAAGGTTCGTGGTGATATTTCCCCAGGCACGTGTATTACAGAATTTCCACTTTCATATTTTGAAGCTGCCTCTTTTGTGAACTCGGTTAATTAGTCTACATGGCCTGAGTCTGTATGTCCGTCATGTGAAAATTCTTAACATCCGTATACGTGTTTCCTTTTCAAAATAATGTTTAATATCCATTTTGCTTTACTCCCGACTATTCATTCAGATTTAGTTACATTCTGTGAAAGGCGTTTGTTTATAAGACTATATTCCATTACATTGATAGTTTAACGACGTAAACAGTATTCTCTTCCATTCTTATCTTCGAAATATTACGAATTTGCATGAAGGCACCAAATGTGATCACCCTCGGGGGCGTGTTGTGTGGAAACGTGAAGCACCGGTGGCATTGAGTTAATGGTATTATCACGTAACTACCCCGAGCACCACTGATAATTGTATACTGTCACTGATTGCTGACATAACTACTGGTATATCACATCTAACCAAGCCTACTTAGCCTTAGATAATTTACAAAGTCAGTTACATTTAGTAAATGTTTTGTAAAATGTTTTAAGCTACTGCTTTAATTAAGAAAAAAAAGGCAAAACTATCTGTATCGAATTCAAATAGTTCATGCAGTTTCTTTTTAACCTGAGTAAGTATTTTAGGTATAGTCATCAAGATTCCGCAGGCCACAACTCAGCCACAGACGACGACGTTTCGTAAGTCTCACAGCTGACTGTCGCTCGTGTCCGTATAACCTACATAATATAGAGTTGTATTTCTCCTGTTAATATTGCGAGAAATAATGTCAACTATAAAAAAGGTTCTAGGTTTCATTTTAAAAGGCTATATACAGGTATATATAAACATCCAGAAATATAAATATTGCATATTCACAGCATAACATTTGTGTGCAAAAATGTGCTTTACATATTTTCATTTATTTTTCATAAAACTTGATATTTTTTGTCGGGGTTTTGTTTGTTACATTCAGTTACTCTTGCAAACAGTAATATATCCGCACAATGATGATGAAATGTCTAGCCATTTGTGACGATCTGTACAGCGGAGCAGAATAAAATTGAGATATACAGATTTAAGGGCAAGTATTCAATTAAAACAACATCACAAGGGGGAGTTGCTGACTGGGACAATATGTGTACAGGGACAAGGCTGAGCACAATGCAAGGTACTAAACATTCTTGAATACTAAGGACAGCGGCCTATGTTGCCTATATTATAATCAAACGCTTATTGACGATGGAACTCTTTCCCTGATCAGCGCCATAAAAGAAAGTTTAAGATATATTGACAGTAATATCACCCTGAGATTAATAGCACAAGCTGTGGAACCAGTATACAATAACATGCCATCCTGTGCAGAGATAAAGGAGAAAGTGGAGGTGGTGATGATAAAAAAGAGAAAGACTGTATAGTAAACGGTGCATGGTGGTCGAACAGGTGGTGATCTGATTCTTAACATTCAGCAACAAGTCATTTACTCCACCTCCGTGCCGGGATTCTCGTCCACCAAAGAGTTGTTCCATCACTGACAGGCGCACAAGATGTGCATAATCACTTACTGCTGGGAACTTTCGATTAATGATAATAAACATTAAATTTGTTTGCTTATTTGCCAGAATAAAATTTGCAAAGTAATCTTTTTCTTAGGAATCAGCAAAAATGCGCAAGTTCATATTTCATTATTTTCAGTATTATTACGAATAATATTAAGAGACATCTTAGAACTTCATACTAGTCATTCGTGTTTCCCAGCAAAGTTGCACCCCCCTGCCAAGCTCTGCCTGGTTCGCCACCTCCGGACTCGACTGTCAATGGAATTTGTCTTCCTGGTTTACAAGTGACATTCTATCAAAGCAATGTTGGCAGGCAGGTGATGAAACTTGTTAAGTCGTACATTTGGTGATAACTGTATTTACAATCGCAATAATGAGAAGGATTAGGGTTATTAGCAGTAAGTAAAATATCATTATCGGTTGTAGGTATATAATTTGTACATAATCATAATGTTAGTAGAAGCAAAAAGTATAAAGCAACAATACTACCGATATAAAACATTAAACACAAATTAGTATAAGCTGTGGGTGTATCAATATAGTTTTCCCTTACGTTTCTCTCTCTCTACAGTCTTGGCAAAAACCTCCTAAATTGCTTACACAAGAGAGGCTATTGAAATCCTGGAAATTTTGTTTCTCCTCCTTTCTCTGTCACTTGTATCCACCACTTTATATTCATGACCTGGCTAAAGGCACTATTTACCGGCAAATTCAATGTCAAATGGAAAATCAACATTAGGAAGCGAGATACTCCGTGTGATGTTGGATTGGTCACAGATGTCGGGTTCTGGAAGGAGTTTATCCGGGAAAGTACGTCGCCAGGGAATATAAATTTTGGTATTTGTTACAACATGAAGGAAAAATACCTCAAACATACTAAGTGTAATTCAGATTAAAGGGGGTAATGAGTACAGGTTCCACTTACAGTAACAACGATTTTAAAACCAAGTCTCAATAAACGGATACTACAGATAAAAATTTTCCGATGGTGTCTAGTGTAGAATCTAGACTTAGTAAACAGTGCTTAGAGATAAAAGCCGTTGAAGGCCCTACTATAAGACCGCGACAGCCACTACCTTATATACATTAACACAATACTAAAAAACTCATAATTTTGATTGCGTGATGACTACTGTAGTTATTAAGCTAGTTTACGTGCTTGAAAGTCTTTTTTGCTGAAGTGTATAAATGCATTATGACAACACCACAAAGCGCTACTTTAGGCAGTCTCATCATTCTAGAGAATATAGAAACGACCTTTTAGAAACAAATCAATATGCTTATATGGTTCGACACTAACTTCTTAATTAAAATTACATTAATTATATACCTCTTTAACTTACGTTTCTGCAATTTAATCACTTCAAAGACATTTTAATTACTTGCACCTAAGCTCATTATCAGTAACAGTCAGTATTGTAATTACACAACCTGATGTTCAGACCTGGCTTGATTTACCCAGTACAGTAAACACAAAATAATGATACCGACAAAGATTTCAATTACGGTTAATATGTCTATGTTATGACATCTACTAAATGATTCATATTTAAATTAAATTCTTGATTTACCAAATGTGTTCCATAATAAAGTAAGTCGTAATTCAATCTGAGTTCTAAAGACAGCAATAACATTAGTTTTTATTGCTATGTAACACAGATATCTAAAGGAAAACCAAAAATGAAGCTAAAGTTTTCAGTAGATGAATATTGACAATAGATACATGTTCTCGCTTACAATGTTTATTATTCTTAAACCACTTTCAGTTGCATTTTATTTTTTTACAGGGAGATCCATCTCTCGCTCTCTCGTGCGCGCACACATCTATATACATACTGGTACATATCGCGTGTAAATCTATTTTCTGAAGTTTTCCCGGCGAGTAATGTTCCCCCCTGCCACTATGCCAGCAGCACAAAATGTTTTTATGAGTGTGCGGCGCTAATTAGGTGAAACTAAGTGAAGCTTCTGACCAATCACATCAGCCATCTATCAAAACAACTGCCCTTCGACCACGTTCATTAAGTTCTATCTTCATTTCTTCTTTCGGTTCAGAAACAAATATACCGTAGCTCACCCAAGTCTTCACTGAACTATCTATTGTCTTAACGGTTCCAGTGTTGAACTCTTTTTATTTCACTTGTTAACTAATATCGTCATTTGAGTGTTTAGAGCCTACTTTTCATTTTGTTACATTCTCTCTGTGATCAGCAACGCACGTGTTAGTTGTAAGTGTGTCAAGCAAAGTTACGCGTCAGTAATAAAATTCGTCAAGCAGTTCTGATACCTGCATCTTAATACAGTATATTAATTTTGAGCTTGTTTCAATGTGTATAAAATACCTTTGTATTTTAATTGGTGCAATACAGAAATCTTAAATCACATTGTCTGAGGAATGAACAGGGAGGTACTACCTCGTGGGAGCATGTAGGCTACTACTAGTTCCAAATACTGTACAATATAATCCCTTCTAATACATTATATTATAAAGCATTAGCAAAAACCACCAAGGGTTATCTAGTGACTAACACCTACTCCTGCTTTCAGTCAACGCTTGATACATACTGTTGTAAATAAATACAATTACTGTATGACCGACTTCAATCCACGACGAACAAGATAATTTCTTCACATGCAAGTTAACCAGACAGAAAATCACTGTCCTTCTCTTGACAATTTTTGCCTTCAACTGGTCTGTCCGGGTTTTCGTGTACCACGTTTAGAAACAGTGAGCCACTCCAATTTTGAAACTTTGGGTATAAAAATAGCCATGTAAGTCGAGGGAACGACTAAAGAGGTGCAATTCTGAGTTTGGTGTAAATCGTTATAGTTGAGGTGAAAATATCTCGATAATTGCTCCCAAGACGGAGAGAGTCACAGCATCGCATCCATTCGTAACGACTTCTTGGCAGTCTCATAAATCGTCTCGAGATGAGAAAATACGGCTATTAAATGCCTGGGACTCAATCGTAATGGCGTTGAGTTTGGCAATGTGTTTATTCAGACCAGAGTAAAGATACAAGTCTCCTTTTCCTGTGTGCGAGTTTGTGTCCCCTTTAAAAACATTTCTGACTGAATGCTTATGTATCTACACTAGTTTATGGAGGAGTTTGTGTATACACTTACATCTGTGATGTGTACCAATATATTAATTAAATGCACAATATCGTGACCTTTACTTTTTCATTCCCTGTGTGATTATGATGTGACCTATCATACATTTCTCAGTAACAGTAATTTTGTTGATGAGGTTGCTCTTTATCTAAATAGCCAAATCTACTATGAACATACACGCACACGCTAGAGAGGCCTCCACGCCCTACTAACACTCCTTCACAGTCTACCCCTCGGCTCATTATGATACATCATCACCGCTCCTCCTTGACTCGAGTAATGGATCAGAGAGGTTCTACACCTAATAAATAACTTCTCTATTAGCCTCCTCCTCATCTTTCCTGATAGCACGGTAATTTTTCTATAGGATTCTAATACAAATCTCTCACGTCTTTTTTTTTCCCCCGAGTTTTCGCTTCTTTATGCTCACTTGTACACAATTTGACAGCCACGACGAGTAAAAATACAGTAGACAACATATTCGTGAAAGGAAACTGTAGGGGGATGAGACCAGGCGAGTGGATCTGTGACAAAGGGAAGCTGTTCTACTCGGAGATTGGAATGAGATGAGGCAGTGTGATACGGGTGTGGGATGTAAGAGACTGATGACAGACAGACGATATCTAGGTTTTAGACGAGGTGGAGATCTCAGTCCATGGTCTCAAATGGTCTGTATGATGAATATTCCTCTCAACTGGGGATGTAAAACACACCCAGGTAGTTGACTTACACCATAACACAACATTAACCTTAAACAATATATATCCTGAAATTACACTGAGACTATAGCTGATTTAGATATTTTCACTCGTCAATAGAGACAGCTAACGTGTAGAAATTTTCAATAACGTTCTCTACTTTAAGAATGTCATCCTATCTGGCGTTAAGTATCTAGGTAAAATATAGTTCAATGGAAATTTTATGGTATTTTTCAACATAATTCTTATTCTTTAGTTAATGACAAGTAGTTAGGTGCACCCATACATTTTCAGTGACGAGAAATGTTTATTTTAAAGGTATCTCGTTCGTCTTCTAACTTGTGTATCGTACCAATATCTCCCACCACAATGTGTCAAAGTACCTGCCATCAAAATATGTGTCGTACCATGTATATCCCATTTCAAATTACGAACTGTTTGACTATCAGTTTTAGTGATGCTCAACGCTTAACTTATCGCCCGCCAGAATGATCTCTCTTTTATCGGTCACTGTGATTTCATTAAACTTTTTCAGCAATTACCATATTTCGCACGCGCGCGAACACACACACACACACACACACACACACACACACACACACACACACACACACACACACACGAAGCCACAGCAAAACATTTATAATTCCTAGCTGTCTGATGCCAACCCCCTCAAAGACAATGACTCAATCCCCTGGGTATGATGTCTTAATCCTTTGAATATGAATGTTTATTCTTTTTAGTACGATGTCACTGTACTCAGGGGATTAAGTCACTGTGCTCGCGGGAGTCGAGACTTTCGGCAGCCACCCTGGGACCCCAAATACCTGACTACCAGATTATATTGTTACGTCTTGGGATGTGTAAAATAAAAACAGAAATCGACAAAAATAATAAAACAAATCTGAATTGTCCGAAATATTTTAGTACTTTCCATTTCATAAAGTTTGAAGAGATAAATAATGACAATAAACGAGGAAAAGTTAAAGAGTTGGGGCAAATGCACACCCTTAAAGCGCTTTCCAGTTGTAAAATCTCTCTCATCCTTTGGTAGAGGATAATTTCTGTTAAGTAGTTAGGAAAAACAGATTAAAGATAGCACAAAAACAGGTGAAAAAGAGCTATACCATTTCCTCTATAAGAAAGTATGTAACATGTGTGGGGGCACTGAACAAAGTCTTGACCTCCCCAGTGTTTATATACCATCGAAAGAGTCAACAAGGATGGTAAACGAGAAACAAGTCTTCAGATCGAGAATGTCTTTGGGCCCAGAGTCGGAAGTCAAGGAGGACCAATGAATGTGTTATTATGACCCGCTAATAGAGTCTTGTGCGATGTTTACTCGGTCTAGAAGCTCACAAGAAAGGACAACACATTTAATGGACGCTCAGCTAATACTATATAATCTCCCTCTGGATAATGCCGATGTTATACAGCATTACTTCGCTTCAATGCTTATAAGTCTTTGAAAGTGTACTGTAGATTACTCTAGTCACAGTTAAAAAAAGTACATCTCATCTATATACGAAACACCTTATAATTCCCTTCACTGATACTACCATGAATTCTGATGTTTACCAGAAACCTTTTATTTTTCCCAACACACTAGGCCAAGTACAGATAAACACACGATGAAACAGTCAAATATGTGTAGGGTGATTCATAGGTACACGTTTCCTTCTATAGAATAACAATAACGAAATTTTTTATACATCACATAGATACACAATATAGTTCCACACCCACACAAACCATCATCCAGGTCTTGCAATTAATAAAACCATAATTACATTCAATTACAATAGAGTTTCTGGTACAGTATTTAACAGTTATCTGTTAATTTACTCATCTCATAGTGATGTTACCAACCTGCTGAGATGTAGCCGAGAACTGAGGCCACTTTATAACTTAGTTCTTCTCAACAGTGATTATCTCGACCTTTTTACCTCAAGTATCGTGATTTTAAGCCAAATTAGAATGATATTAGAGGAGTCGTGCCCGTGACCTGTAAGCTTGTCATTGGGGTCGAAAGTTGCAGAATTAGCTTAATTAAGCGTGTTGACTTACGAATGATACAGGAGAACTTGAAAGGTAATTGCAGTCGAAAGTTGTCAGTGATTCTCCCAAGACTTGACCTAGTTTCTGTAAGTGTTCAGCCATGTTGCTCGAGTATAAACGTAAATACGCCTTCTCACGTACGTAAATTTCAATATAAGCATAAACTATCTTTCAAACGTGGACCATCAGGAAATGAGGACAGGTGAAAAAATTACCAGAAAATTATTCGTAATGATTAATGTGCTGGGTCGGTGATGGTCTTTGATGCCTTAATTAAGATATGGAAATGGAAAAAAATTATGTTGAAAAAATGGGGAATAGGTAAAAGAAAATTCGAATTGCCGTAATTCTGCGATATAAGCAAGCATTTTTTTTTATATTATACGTCAGAAATTTTAACTAATATGGCCGAGTAGGGTATATGCCATATTTCAAAAGCTGTTGTGTAATTACAGTGTGACCGGTCTTAAGAGACTCGTTGAAATACCTAATAACATATCACCACCACAATAATACGCCAGTGTAGACCATTAACAAGGCAAATACATGTGAGCATTAAATCTAAGCACAGAAACTTATAACCATTCTTTATCTGCAGATGGAGATGTATTTTCTTTGTTCATAAACGTTTCCCCTGTTAGAATATACTCATCAAAAAATGATGGATCAGCTTAATAACAGAGTTCAAGGTGGAATACATTAGTTAAAAATTTGCCTTCGTAATCCAACGTGGTAAACACACTAATATACGCTACATGAGGGACCTTTTTTTAACAGAAAACGAAAAACTGGTGGCAAAATTTGCTTCAAATGTGAAATTACAGTAATCTCGCCGGCTTTTATTAGTCGAATTCTATTACTTGAGTTATCAGATAGCAGATAGTCTGAAATATACGAGGAAAGCCAACCGCCTCAACGAACTACTGGCAAGGTTCCCGACGGCTGCGGCTGAGAATAAATGCTGTGAGGGCTGGTGGAGGAGGTGCTTGTGTCAAGTTTTGATGAGGCGCCGCCGGTAAGAAGTCCTCATGACCAGGACGCCTTGAACAACTCCCACTGGAGGAGCTGGAGACTCAGATAGTTGTGGAGTATCTGAATTATATATATATATATATATATATATATATATATATATATATATATATATTATTTTGCCGATCTTTCAATGAATGAGGCTGTGTTAGTGTGAGAGCAGGAGTGAGTGAGTGCGTGTTTGTGTCGTTCTGTCTATTCTTTCTCTTCATACAATCGATCTATATGCCAGCGAACATCACCTCTCTCCCCGCGTCTAAACTTTTACCTCGCCTAGGCACTCCTGAATGCAAGACCATACCAATGTGGTATACCTGATGTCGTGTTTTAAGTAGGCAAGCGCGGTTATCGTCACCGTTCACTGGTTCTCACAAACTTCTTTTTATCAGACGACAAGACACTCCCCGATGAAAGACCCTTTATGTGAAGTGTACTCGAGATACTGCACACACACACACACACACACACACACACACACACACACACACACACACACACTCTGAATACAGACATAGGAAGAACGTCGAATGAGAGAAGAAAAAATTACATAAGCACATCACCACCTGGTCACCCCACAGCGACATCCGCATCAGATCTCCATAAATATGAGAGAGGTGCATGATAAAGTGTTCCCCCTCCCTCCCTCCTCTCCCTCCTCTGCTTCCCTCCTCTCCCTCCTTCCCTCCCTCCCTCCTATCCCTCCCGCCTACCCACCCTCTCTCTCCTCCCTCCTGGCTCACTTCCGCAGCCACCAGTACGAGATATTTTTTTAAAGCCAATACAAAGAACAGATGAAAAAATTGGACAAAGTGATTAGAGAGATAACGAAAAAAACAGAGCCTCCTGAACTGCTTTGTAGATTATAGTTATAATTAAATAAACCCTATAATGGGTCACTGTGATAGAGTAAATAGTATACCAATTCCTTGTATAGGACACCGTGGGAGGGACTCTTGTGACCTGACCTGACCTGACCTGACCTGACCTAACTGATCCTAGCCTAGCTTAACCCTTCTACATACTGTATAATTTAATCCAACGTAATAAAAAAATCACTACCCTAACCTAACTTAATCTGAACTAAACTAAAGTAAACTAAACTAAACTAACCTACACGAATTACTTAAATAGTAAGTCTTGGTTCACGAAGTAAATTAAATAATCTACTGTAAACAGCTTAATTGTCAAATAATGTTACATACACATATAAATACACAACCACAGTTTCATTTCCTGATAAAAAACATATCAGTTATTCTTTGCTGAGAGATTGCTGCATATTCATTCCTCTTAAGATCTCGTTCTAGGGGGAAGTCAAACGAGGAAAAGTGTGAACATTATGTTCAGAAAAACGTATATAAAGAGTTTATGACCTAAAGCAAATTCAGGTTCTTGATTTTCCTCTTTATTATATGAAAAATGTCACATGAAAAAGGGAAAAAATAATTATAGTACCGAGCCTCCAAGTTTACTGTAGGAAGTGGGAGGAAGAAAGTCTTGGAAGGGAAAAACGGAAAGGGAATGGTAGGAAGGGAGGAAGGAAGGACACGGGGATGGAGGAGTCAGGAGAGGATGGGGGTTAGGGGAAAGGGGTCGGGGGGAGGAAAAGGTGAGGGGGAAGGGGATGGAGGAGTGAATCAAGAAAGGGAGGGGAGGAAAACAGGGATGAATGAAGGAAAACCAACGGTCAAAATTAAGGAATGAGGGAGGAGGGAATGAAGGATGAATGAAGAGAAAGGAGAACGAAATGGAATTAAGGAAAGATTTAGGGGGTGAGGGAGGAGGAAGAAGTGAGGGAGGAGGAGGAGGTGCGGTAGGAAGAGGTGAAGGGGGGGAGGTGAGGGAGAAGGAGGATGAGGAGGCGGTGAGAGGCGGTAAGAGGAGGAGGATGAGGAGGAGGTGAGGAAAGAAAGAAGGAAGGAAACAAGGGAGGAAGGAGAGGGAACTGGAATTAATAAGAGAATGAGAGAAGGAGGAAGAGGAGGAGGAGGCAGGGAGGAAGAAAGCAAGATCGGAAGGGGAGGGACGGAGATGAAAGGGAATTTATAGATTCTGTCAAATTATTTTTTTCCCAAACTTTTTGAGGAAATCATATCAATCATCCGAAATTTTTTTATTCTACCTCTGGGGTCAGTCGCCTGTGCTCGAGGAATTTAATTTAAGGACTGTTTGTCATCGCTGGATAAAAACCTACAGAGAAAAAAACAACAAAAACATAACTAATATATTTTAAGAAATTTATGGGAATACATAGCTGCGTTGGTCACCTTAATGGACGCATTGATTGAGTGAACTGGTGAAGGTTTTTTACGTGAATGTGGCGGGACAGCTGGGGTCACAGTGGCGGGGGACAGCTGGGGTCACAGTGGCGGGGGACAGCTGGGGTACCTGTCCATAATGGTGATGGAAGGTACTGTGATAACCCTCTGACTCACACGTCACACTGCTAAACTTTATATATATTTTTTCCCGGATCACATGAAGATCCCCCCCCCCCCACAGCTAATTTCACAAAGTTTAACACCCCAATGCTAACCTAACCTACCCTCAACTCACCCCCCCCCACCCAATGGTGTTAGGATGGTTAATCTTTATGTGAAATAAGCTGGGGGGGGGGGGAAATTAGCACCATCAAATTACTTACACATTAAATTATTATTTATGATGATGTAATAAATTGACTTCATTGCCAGATATTTCAAGTCTACTCAAGTTTATTTCGGAATTTCTGATTTAGCTTAAAACACGCTGAGCCAAATATGAAAAATATAAGACATGTAAAGGTCTTTGATGTTGCTGGTGGTAGTGACATGCCCTCAGGGACACGTCATGAAGTTTGACATGTATATTAATGCAGTAATCGCGTCGAATAAGAGTTTAAAAAAAATCGTTTCCTAAATGATTATCAAAGTAAAATATTCACATATCTTACGAATGTTTCACCCAATCCTATCCCACCATCCGTCACCAACCCTGTTTCACCATTCCATTCCATTCCACCCTGTTCCACCGCCTGTCCAGCTTCACATTCTATTCCAAAACCTCATTCCTCTCTTCCATTCCATTCCGTGACACCATCCCTCCCTCCTCATCCACCATACGACACTGCTACATAAGTATTCTAGAACACATTGACGATACTGTTATAATCGATACGATAAAATAATACGTAAATAGGCAGGTGGCTCCAGATCTCACAACTCTTAGCATTCAGTAACTAGTTGGTTACTCCACGAAGGGTAGACACACCTGATAGTATACGATAACTCAGATACTGCAAGCAAGAACTTTCACAATGTAATAATCAGTATATAAATCACGTTACAAAACTCATATAAAGATAATTAAAAAAAAAGTCAAGTTTACTCTGAGCTTGTTAACATCAGGTTTGATCTTGATAATAAACTTCATGTAATTAGCTGTACATGAATTGCTTTTCTTGGAATACTGAAGAGAAACTTGAAGCTCTTGAACGGGAAAGCAAGCAAGCACACACACAACCCCCTCTCCCCCCCCACACACCCACACACAACCCCCACCCACACACACACACGCTTACTTCCCTTGTCCCTTAGGAATGTTGGTACAAAATATAATATCTTTTTTGTTCAGAAAACTTGGGTGAGGGGTGGGCGGTGAGGGGTGGGTTATGAGGGGTGGGCGGTGAGGGGTGGGTTATGAGGGGTGGGCGGTAAGGGGTGGGCGGTAAGGGGTGGGCGGTACTCGCATTTATTGGGCCACAGAGTTGCTGTCGAGTTCTGAATGAGAATATCTCCAGGTCCCATGAGGAGGTCTGGTAGCAGTGAGTACTACGTCTTTAAAATCGTGTTTCATCTTTGGTGGTGGTCTGAAGGTGCGGCGGATTGTATTTCGTGTCATATATGTATTCTTTACACAGACACACACACACACTCAAAGAAAACTATTGTACCGCATTTGCACCACAAAAATACGAGAAAGACAGACAGACAGAGAGAGAGAGAGACTACATCTTTAAAAAAATGGATTCATATTGGAGATGTTTTGAAGTAACTAGTTTTATATGCTCTCTCTCTCTCTCTCTCTCTCTCTCTCTCTCTCGACCATTGCCGTTCTATCTTTCTTTTACGGCCTTTCTGTTTTTTACTTTCTCTTTCTTTTACTCGCTTTATCACACTCTCACTTCTACATTCTCGCTATCAAATCCTCGTTCATTCTCTTCCTTTCAGTCCTTCCACAAATAGCTCAGTATCTCCCTTCCTTTCCCTGTTCCCCTTTATCTCTCTCTCTTTACTTCGACTCGCCTATATTTCTCTTAGTTACACTCTTTCTTACCATCTATTTCTTTCTGCCCATTTACCTCTTTCTTCCTTTCCCCCAAATCTTCCCCTTACATTTTTTTTACCCCAATCTATATTTTCATTTCCCGTTCGTTCTTCTAATATCTGAACTCTCTCTCTCTCTCTCTCTCTCTCTCTCTCTCTCTCTCCTCTAAAGATACAGAACAAAGAGAGAGATAGGATGCCAGAAATAAGAGATTTGAAAAAAAAATCATGAACAGAATTAAGAAAGGAGACAAAAAATGGAAGAAATGAAAGGCGAAGATGAAGATGAAAGGAGGACACGAGTGAAAGTAGGTTAAAGACATAGGATACATAAATGAGATGTAGAAAGAGGGGGAGAGAGTAAACAGTAAACAGGGATGGGAGAAAAGAATGTATAGTGATGGAAGAAGGTAAGATATGCAAGAGAATAAAAAAATATGAGATGGGAGTGGAAGCAGCTGGGAGTGAGGGAGAGAGGAGTGAGGGAGAGGGGAGTGAGGGAGACAGGAGTGAGGGAGACAGGAGTGAGGGAGATAGGAGGAGAGGAGCGAGAGAGGAGTAAGGAGCAGAGGAGTGAGGGAGAGAGGGAGATAGGAGTGAGGGAGATAGAAGTGAGAGAGAGAGGGAGTGAGGGAGAGAGAGGAGTGAGGAAGAGAGAAAGGTCGTCTCCTCCATTCCTGAACAGTCAAGGACAATTAGTTCAGCTACGCGTCCTGAGTGTGAAGAACGCCGGACTCGCTTATCCTCGAAGCCAGACCGTAATCTAGTTAACCTAACTTAATCTGACCTGACCTACCCCCTAACAAAACATACTCTTAGCAATATCTTCCCTTTATAAAACTTAACCTTGTAAACTTGGTCTGACCTGACCTAACTTTACCCTACCAAACTCATAATTTTATTTTCATCTTTTATAATTTAATTCATTTAACTTAACTTAACTTAACTTAACCTAACTCCAACTATTCAACTTCAACATACAGTAACTTAGCAAACGTAATTTAATGTAATTTATCATTCGACATACCGTTAGCATATTCTAAAGTAACTTAATCTAACCCGAGATGTAATAAGTACTGCATCTGATTTTACTAAAGTTGAAGTAAAAGTAATATGGCAAAAATGTAAACAGTGTCATCCTCCCAACCACAAAGCTTCTGTCACGTTTCACTAATTTGTTATGATAACCTAACCTAACCTAACCGATAGTGCAAAACCAAACATAAGGAAATCGATTGTTCTTACCATTTACGCACAATGCTAATTAATTTGGCAGCTGAAAAGTTGACATCATCGTCGGTTAAGCGTCAGACAATGGTAATATTACCCCCTCCTGGACCCTGGTGACGAATATGTTAAGATACTCACTATATCAGACAGACTTCACTATGCTGCAACACACGATTTTAAATGGGTTCAGGAAGATTTTATACAAGTGTTTGTATTATGTAATTTTGCGTCATGTATTTAAAAATTTAAAGTAAAATATTTATCTTAAAATGTACTATAACTGAACAGCGTTTGTCCAAGATAAAGAAATATATATATATTCTTGAAAGTCGTTCCTAAAAAAATAAGTTTAGGTATTATCGTATTGATACTATACTACTTTGCATCTCTGAATTTACCCAGCCACTAATTTAATGCAACCTAACTAAACGTACAACAAACCTATATCTTGCCCCTTAACATAACTTGATCTATCTTAACCTATCCTACCCCGAATGGAAACCCCTAACTTAACCCCAAGCCAAATTCACAAATTTAGACAGTAAAAAATTCTTGATCAGGAGAATTTATTTTTCTACTTGAAGAACAACATCCAACTATACAAAAGAACCAAAAAAGGTAAAGCATTTTATGACTACGCTGCCCCACACACAGTCTTCTGCCCTCCACTAATTGCTTCTCTCTTCACCTGTCTCCCCTTTTAATTATGCTCCTTCCCTTTTCTCATTCCAGTGACCAAGAGATTAATCAAGTAGGAGCATGATAACTTTGCCCCCTGCCCTTGTCTTAACTTGTGGCAATGAGTTTCCGCGTCTTTTCTCTCAGGATTTCAGGGGCTTCCGAGGACAATACTAATCACTCTGTCCACTGTCACATTCTATATTAGTCCTATCCACAAGACTATATTATTTCTGCCTTGATGCGCTGATTTTCTGATTTGTCAAGAAATAGCTGACTCTATTTGAGTTTTAACAGATGTAGTGTACCCAGACATTTTCATCATTTCCTGTCTATATGCTCAGATAACTTCCTTGTGTTTGATGTGGTGGAACTCTGTGAGACCAGCTTAGTATGGAGCATTTTACCAGTTGTAAGAACTTAATACTACAATCTGTTGACTGACTGCTGACTTACTTCAGACTTTTTTCGATGACTGAGGAAATCTTCGAGTAGTTTCACGAAACAAAAACTAATAAAATTCAATTTAAAAAATAAAGTCAATCACCAGTTAGTCGAGAGAATATAGTTCATGAATAAATTTCCGTATCTATTTTACAACTAAAGCTACAGACAAGGTTATCTGCCTTACAGCGTATCTACAACCACATACTGCACTGTAGTCATTACTTATAGCCTTTGTACTACCTGTGTAAACATGTTTACGTATAAATTAATGCGAAAGTATGTGATAAAATATAACTCAATTTCCTTGAATATTCAATCTTTAAACTTGGTCATATTAGTCGTTACAGACTTAACAATATTACTGTAATTAACAAGGAGAAGTTAATCGTAGATTGAGTCAGATGATAAATAAATTTCACATCGTATGTGCCAGTCTCTTATACAACTGTTGGTCCGCTACATTTCTTCAAGTCAATATGAATTCAATTCAGCTTAGTCTAATGTTGTATGAAATAACTGTCCTCGGCACAAATGTCATTCAGTTAGTAATGCTGTCATGATCAACTGAATTAATAATGATCTTGTGTGCTTAAATTTTTGGTCACCATTCTTGCCATGTCACCAGGAGAGCTTCACGGAGGTTCAACATCTCACTAAGTCAGTTTCATAATAAACCGTCTATAACTCGGCAGTATTTTAATCAGCGATGAGGGGACGATAATGAAGATATTAATGGATAAAACTGAAGGTTAGGATGGCCAGGAGAAGGCAGGGACCATTATGGATAAAGGATGTTAAAAGAGGTGGACCCGAAGATATGCAAAATCTGTATGAAAAACAAAAATAGGTAGTGAGCCATGTAAACAAGTGTTATAATACCTGAGGGTGTCACCTTCATTTTCTTACCTCAGTGTGATTAATTAATTATATCCCACAGTAGTGTATAATAATAGACAGACAGACAAACTGAAAGGGACAGACAGACAGATATACAGGCAGAGACGTAAACAAAGACAGAGAGTGGGGGAGAAAGAGAGAGACAAGTAACTCGCAAACGCACGCACACTTACACAAATACATACACACGCACGCACGTATCACATTCCCACTCTTGTTTTATAAGTAAATTAAAAAGTTAAATATCCCCAGAATCAAAAAGGTGTTAAAATTAATTAACAAAATAACATTAAATAATATTAACCCTTATAAGCACACCAGTAAAAAAAGTTAATATCCCCCACAGCAGACTCAATCTCATTCCAAGTTGCCGGAGAGAGCGAGAAAATAAACTAAGAACATAGCCATTGTTGAGGATTATCTCTGCTTCAGCTCCAAGGTTGATTTGGCATCACGAGAGAATTAACTCCAGCCATTGGTAGAAACACATAAATTCGCCGCCATGGTTCTGACTGTCAACAAGTTCCATGAAATCTCAAAGTTGGTCCATATATTACGACCAGTGCTTCCAGAGGCTACAACAGATGGTGATAATGGCAGGTGGTGGTGGTGGAGTGGTAGGTGATATAGTTGTTGATTGTGGTGGTAGTGGTGGAGAGTAGTCGCAATGATCAGCGATATAGTTACTGTTGTTGTTGTTGCTGCTGTTGGTGGAAGTGGTGGAGATGGTACACACACACACACACACACACACACACACACACACACACACACACACACACACACACACACACACACACACACACACACACACACACACACACACACACACACACTATTTGTACCCTTCACATTGGTCTCCTCCTCCACCAAACTTCAATTTCCTTAATAAAATCTTTTTCTATCCCAATCAATATTATAAAAAAATAAAACTCATTACATTCCACATTGAAAACCTTAAGAATAATATAACACACGCACCATTATATACAGACAAAGTAACTTACATAATTATTACAACGGTGACAAACCTTATGGCATATCCATTTTTTTTTCTTCAGTAGATGACAAAGATATTCAAGAGGAAAGCAATCAAAGCAAAGAGAAATAACTGTGTTACCTGCTGACTGCTATATAGACAACAGGTGTCATACATGGAAGAGTCTCGGCAGCATCTTTACAGTATACGAGAACGCTGGCAGCCCGAACCTTTAGTCTCTCAGACGAACTAATGTTACACAATTATTTTAAAGTTTTATTTTCCGGTAATTGCGATTTGCATAACTTTAAATTTTGAAGTTAGAGATTAATTTCTTCATATTGTCTCTCGATAGTCTATGTAGATAAGAGAATCATAGGAAAAATTTATATATGTTTCCCATCAGGAGTAAATGAGAACGAGTACATCATTTGATTTACAAGCTGGGTTTATTTACAGAAAGTTGGGTTAATTTACAAACTAGAGGTTAATTTACGATTGTCAAGTTTAATTTATAAGTTCTTTATAACAAAATGGGTACGTTTACGAAAATTCGGTCATTTGACTAAAAAAATAGTAACTATGATTAATTAGTATAATTTATAACCTATTTTAATTTATAAAAGCTGCGCTGATTTACAGAAAAAAAATGGGGGTTATTTACACAGATACATAAACGGTCAATAACATATATTGGCAGACATTCATACACCCACAAAACACACAAACACCTCCCCACCCCACACACAGAAGGACCTTTCAATAAACCGTGATTATTATTATTATTAAACACCTTAAAACACGCGCACACACACAAACACCCACTTTTGCACTCACTCACTCACTCACTCTCACACACACACACACACACACACACACACACACACACACGAACCTGCAACCTCAACAGATCATGACGAACAGCTCAACCAATCTCATAATTCTCTAAGCCGGCGCGGCGTAGCTCTGGTAAAGGATGGTAGTGTGTAAGAGTTATATCAGCGGACCCAAACGTCTTGCCCAGATATACCAAGAGGGAGGGAGGGAGGGAGGGAGGGAGGGAGGGAGGGAAGGAAGGAAGGATGACTGGATGGATGGCCGGGTGTTTATTGACTAGTTACTGGCTACACGTCTAACCAAACACAGCTTATTCTATTCTTAAATTCCTATCATCTACCTGGAAGTGTTATTGTCTATTAGATTTTGTTGTGCTTTTTATAATTGTTAGTGTTGCGTTGTTTTTAAGGATTCCTATATTTTCAGGTCAGGCTTTCGTGATAACTTATCTCTGACTTAATTTGTATTGGTTCATTTCCACTGATTAATTTTTCAGCTTTAGAAAATTTCCTTGATTGTCTACTATTAATTTATTTTTTGTGTTTCTTATTTATACAATTTTCTTTTTATCTTAATTTTTTATTTCGTATTTTATTGTCAGTCATTTGCTGGTCTGTTCTATATATTTTATTTCCTTCCATAAGTTTACATTAGATCAAATATATTCACAAGTTTGGTTAGTTGATGAATATTTCCTTAAGGTTTCAACTACTGTAAGTCTAGTTCGGTAGCTGGCAAGGAGTTAAAAGGCTTATTCTGAATTTGCTGATATCCAACTATAAGACCTCCACCACTTCACCTTACGCTCTTTATAATCCTTCCAGACATACGACCGTTTAAGCCCACATTCATTGTCTTTTTGCCTATTCTCGCTAGAACCTCTGCTAATTATCTTCGTTGGTGTGCCCTTAATCTCTACGGATTTTTACCTTAATCTCCAGCCAGCCATAACATAATCTGCCGGGTCTTCTCTCTTAATCTCTTCTAATCTTTCCGCAATCTTCAATCTCGTGTTTTTTGCTGATCTCACCAAGATTTTTTTTTCCACTTCAAGTTCTGTCTCTCTACGACATGCCGAGGGTCAGTTAGTCTACAGGGTAATGGTGAATTATCATATTATGTATAATTCCGATTTAGACTGTTAGTAGTTTCATAGTTTGGTTATTAAACGACAACTCAAACAAAAAACCTGTCATCGCTTGATGCAGGGTAGCCGGAATAGAGAGGAACTACCCGAGATCTGAAACACTTCACTTCAACCATTTTATTTCTATTCAAACTAAAAAAAAAATGATCTTGTTTCACTATACATGGAAAATACTTAAGTTGCTCAAAATAAACAAAATTATTACTGATGACGTGGCAAGGAGGCGACGCCACTTACATGAGGGGCGCCAGACAGCGTAAAGTTATATACCTGCCTGAGGTACACCGGTGCCACGAGACAAGAAATGATGAACCTTATCTTAATTGCTATTCATTCAGAGCAAGAAATTTGTTAGCTGTAGCTTCAATATAGTGTACATAAAGATTAATATACTGTATTGTATATTCTACATACATAAAAAGCCAACACCCATGCATACACACACATACAAACTCATACACACTAAGTTTTAGATAATTGTCATACAATTACACGGAAAAAAATTATGGAAAAAAAAAGAATTATGCCAAAAAATATTAACAACAACAAACACAGGAAAGCAGTGTACAAGAAAAATCCAATAAAGTGGTAAGTGAGAAAAACAGGTGGAGACAAAGGGGTGAGTAAAGCGGTGGAGGCGTGGCTGCCACCAGTAACTACCACCACACACGCACCTCACCACACCTCCACGACGCCCACTGCTCCACATATTTTTTATTTCTGCTTCACTCCGCGAATGGACTGTGTATTCCCTCTGGACCTTTTTCTAGCAGCAGCACCACGAAAGGGTGAGTTCCATTTCCTCCGACAGGAAAACAAATGAAACCTTCCAAATTAAAAGTGGAAACGAAACACTCAGAAGCGTCAAGCAAAGTTCAGGTACGAGTATGGAGGTAATGTACTAAAACAGCACTGGTTCAATTAATCCGGCACAACAGAAACCATTGTCACAGTGAATAAAATGACGTCAGCGAGATATTTTTCAATAACAGAGTAAATAGCAAATTTACTCATTAAGCCACATCACGAATAATACAGCAGGGAGCTATACCCAGCCAAGGTGAGCTATGGAGAATTACAAGGTCTAAACATGTGTTATCAGGTGTTCACAACCAGCATCTTATAACTAGTGTGTCCTCTAGCCTAAACTTACACTTTATCAAGGTCGAGGTGTGCTCCTGTTTATGTTTGACATCATCCTGTGGTGCGACATACCCTAGACCAGGGTATCTTTCCTCGTCTTCACGCTGCGTGGTGGTGTGACTGTGGTGTCACACTCTTCGAAAAAATTTCAGTCGAATTGAAACCTGGTGACCTGGCTGGTAAGTTCATTAATGTAATTTCATCCACCCCTATCAAGTCCATTGACACCGCAAGTTGTCTGGAGTTGTCTTGCGCTAGGATGAACCTATCACCTGTTCTCACAGGTCTTAGGTAACCGACATCTTACGTCTGTAAGTGTACTCCTAGCAATATTGTAGAGGTCAGTACGTCGGTCTGTGCGGACTCCTACCCACATCTTGATTGAACCTCCACCGTAGTGACTCAGTTTGAATGATATTGCCTCCGTACCTCTCTGACGTCTCCACACACCCATACATATGTTGTTAGTCGATACTGTAATTGACCGTCGCCTGTGAATAGGACCTGTTCCCATGTAGTGAGCACCTACAGCAGTAAAACCCATGGCTGATTGTCTGGTCCTCATGTCATCTTCACGGAGATGATTTCTCATTATCTGGACTGATAATTGGTCTCCGATACCCAAACGAAAATCAATTTTAAGGCAACAAGCCACATTCTGGCGATTCCGACAGGCCAAGTTGATGAGGCATTGGACTTGACGAGGAGTAATCATACATGCACCTGGTCTCCAGTCCGTCTGCCAAGTAACCTCTCATCAGCTGATTGATAACACTCGGACACCTCAAACTTTCAGACTAACGTTCTCCGATTGTCATCTTCCAGCAACGTCAGCTTGGTCTATGTATCATCTGACATCAACAGTCAACATCAAGAGATAACCTAGCAATAATAAAGGCAAGAACTTCATGGCGACGTCAGACTGGGCTAACAGCATGAAAGCATTCAACCATGTTTTGTTCCGTAAGTCATACATCTCACTCCTGCAGTTACTGTAGGCCACCTCTCTATGGTAGTCCAATTGAAACGTACGAAGCGAATGGTAGTATAACTTTTTAAGCAATGAAGAGAATCATAATATGGTGCCTGAACCTATATACACTAGAGATCTACGTTTTTCTTGGGAAACAAATGCAATCTTTTTCCCTGAGCACCGATATGATACCTGATGATCTTCCTCATCAGGTCAACGAGTGGATATTTTCTTGCCAGGTTAATGAGCAGAACATACCTGATCCAAGGAGAAACGAGGCGCTAACTGGTGAACCTTGAACATAAAAGAGACTTAGACTTGCCACTTCTAAGAGACCAAAGTCTAATCCATGTCCGATCTCGTGTGAAAAGTCTCCACCTGCCCAGGGCCACTTGTAAACAATCTCCATCACCAACGCCCTGCCCAGGATCTCCAGTATACCTCCTCTTAACACTTCTCTAGGAACACCCGTGTGAGGAAGCGGCCAGCACAGGTGTTAATAATCGGTCTCAGCTGCCCCGACTCCCTCCACGCTGTTCTCACCAGATCAATGCGGCCACTCCTAGTGCTGCTTGTTTCTTTTGTCGACGTTACTCTTGGAGCTGCCGTGGCTGATTTTGTGATCTTGTTTCTTATGTTGCTAATGTTGTTATTGGTGATATTCTTCGTGGTCTGCAGCTGATGTTGCTGTTCATATTCTTTTGTCCAATTGCCACTATTGTTTTTGTTGTTACTGATATTGATATTTTAAACTGCTTCCTCATTTTCTTTCTCATTACTTCTCATTCATGTTGTTATATTGTCTCTACCCTAAAGCAGACTTATTCAATTAAGGTGAACATAGGTATATAATGTCTTTTCCTTCATCTTAATTCCGAATATTTTCTTGTATTTACGTTAATGTGTTACAGTTCGACTTGATGCTGCTGCTTCTCCAAGTATACTTACGTTTGCATTGCCGCTGATGATGTTCTTGTGTTGATTTGTTACGGTTGTTCCTCCTCCTCTTATTTTGTCTGGTACCTAGAGAGTTTCTGTTGCCGCTGCCTTCTTTCCTCTGGTGTTATGGAGAGTTCCTGCTGGAGGTGCGTTCACATCATGGCCATGTTAGAGGATGGGTCATGAGGAAAAGCTTACGATCCTCGCCTGCTGCCGTCTCGGCCACAGCAGCAGAGTTTATCACACTTAATGCCAACACTACCGCAGCATCCCTCCTGACCTGTTCACATAACCATGGGGGGTGAAAAAAAAAGAAGCTTTATCCAGATTTTATATGTACCGGGAAGCGTAAATATTCACTGCGCGGATAGACTCATATGTGGGTCAAACAATCCTTTCATACTGACGGTAATTCTCGATGCAGTATTTTTTCCACAATTGTATCAGCTTTGTACTCATTACACGAGAGGTAAGAGAAGGTGGTAGTGGACGTATTGGTGTGGGTGGGGGGGAGGTTATACGAGGGGATTACTGTATATCGATGGAGGTCATATTTTCAGTGGGTTATGTCGAGGAAGCTGGATCTCTCGGCAAGGTTTGCATCCACTGTTTAGCATAGCTTGTAAGATTTATTTCGGTATTATGAACACTATTTTCCATGTTCTGTTGATTTTTTTAGTAATATGTATTATAAGTGCAACAAAAACCTCTACTGCAAATAACTGTGTTCATTTTCTTTATTGTATTACACACACACACACACACACACACACACACACACACACACACAGAGTATATATTAGCCACTGCACTGCACATTAACAAAGATAGTAAAGAGGATTAAAAAGGGGGAAGTAGGTAAACATTACTTATGATAGGTGTAATTACCTTTCGTAAAGCAGGATGTACGAACATAAAACTCCTCATCACTCTGCTCCCGTTCGTTAACACCCTCACTCTTTTAATGTATTCAACACATACACAAACATAAGTATATACTGTACGTTCTCCTCCAGCCACACGATGAGGGACACATTAATATATAAACAGAAGTGTTCAGTTCTCCCTGTAATACTGTACATGTTGGAGCCCACAACGTACTTTTTTTAAACATTCTGTCCTGCCTTACTGTACCTGTCACCTCAACTAAACGTATAGTAAATATTACTACACTGCCCTTGCACAAACGTTTAACAATTAACAATTCAGTTAAGTTTAACTGTCGACCGCCTAGTACTGGAAAGATGGCCTAAATTACTGGACTAAAGTGGTGCTTAGAAGTGCTGAGCTACGACATTTTGTCTCAGGTTTCAGCATCTACAATACTTATTTACTTATTTACTGCTCGTTTGTATGTGTACATCATCATCTACCAATCTTCTTTAATTATATATCATTTACTAATTTATATATTAAAATTTAAAGGTCAAAGATATTTAAATAATGAAAGACTGGATCTGCAGCTCGTTGGAGGCAGGATGAGTGTCGAGGACGCAGCTAACAATCCCTCACTGACACCCCTCACCCCAATGACTCACTGGACCTGGAAGTGGTCTCCTCTTGGGTCTCTGGTCATTTCAATTAGTCTTGCTAAAAGTGTTTTGACTTCTTTTTTTCGCCTCAGGGGCAATGACTTTCTGATCCTAATGGGACAGAGTGCTAAAGAAATTTTAAATCGCTATATCTGGCACAATTAAGGTTTTTTGTGGTTAGTTGGTGTCGGCAAGGTAGAAGGCACTGGTCTAGTCCCACACCAACTTTACCATTTATTCAGCGAGTCGTCTAGACCTAAAGACACGAGGTTCTCTTTCTCCTGGGCGCTGGTCTATAGTGAAACTCCTCAGGATAATATCGTTGACCGAGTTGTGATTTAGGTTTCATCCATTTAAGTTTTCACAAGACCATACAGCCGTACAGGTCAACTGTCGACTTTGTGCAGATACCTTTGTATTCAATGTAGACTACGATTCCGAGGCGAAGAGCTAAGTCAATGTGTAGAACTTGATGGTCAAGGTGGATATCTACTTAAAGAGTTTAGGAGGCTCAAAAGGAACTGCCAGTATGGTGGGTGCTTATGGCCTGATGCCAGGTAGTTTCTTGCTCTGATGGTGCTTCAAGCATTTCTTTTACTATGTTTTTCTTGGTGAGATTATCCCAGCTGGTCTGTTTATGAGCCTTTGTAGGAACTTCTCTGTGTAATGAAGCTGCTTGGCATCTCACTGGCTGACTTTCTGACTGTAGCTACTGTAGAATGTTACACTCTGACAGAGTCCCTCGGGTGCTCAGGAAGAATTTTACCCGCCAGCACATTGGCTGTATTGGCCGGTAATGAAAGTGCTGAGAAATTCAATCTGTGAAAATGTGTGGACTTCCAGAGTTCCCCCAATCAGACTGAGAACGCAGCTCGTCTCCACTGTGCTCCGTCCAAATGGAGATTGAGAATCTTAGCAGGATGAATTTCAGAAGTATGTTGTACTCAAGTTACTTGTGGGCATCATATATCCTAATTTAAACAATGGTAAAAGTCCTCATTACCAGACAGGTAGGTAGTGAGTGATACAGTACAACTAAGGGAGGTGAATTTATAACAACAGCCCCCCCCCCCACCCCCCAAAAATAAATAAAAAATAAAAATAAAAATATCCTCGCCTCACATAGAAGACTTGAGAATGAATGTAAATCAACAGGGCATCTCATAGCAGAAAAATCCCGACTGACAGCTGTACACCGACTGCTCCCCAAAGCCACCAGGAGTCCTTATATTTCCTCTACTCCTGAGGTTGCGCATATGATTTTACCATTGTAAGACCTCAGAACTTCGTACACAAAACACAACCGTGCTTAAATATGATCATTATATGTTAGAAATCTTACAGGGGGATAACATTATATTGGTGAGCCTAGACAACTGATGAGGAGGCAGAAGGTGTCACCAAGTAAGGTGGTCTTGGGTGGGTTAGTGATTTGGATTTCCGACAAGACAACTGCGAGCCAGCAAGCGATGTGTCAGTTGGAGGAGACAATCTCATGCACACACACACACTAACACACAAACACACACACATACATACATACACGCAAACACGCACGCACGCACACACACACACACACACACACACACACACACACACACACACGTCCATGTTAACTAGGACACGTTTTTCAACAAATCCACCTCATCAACTATGCTCAGGCAACCTTTTCATAGCGTCAACAAGGTTGCTCTTATATAACTCTATTGTTTCCCCCTATTCCTACTCTTCTACTATTGATTGCATTTTTTCTGCTACTGCTGTTGATGCTGCTAGTGGTGCTGTTGATGCTGCTAGTGCTCCTGCTACTGTTGATGCTGTTAGTGGTGCTGTTGATCCTGCTAGTGCTGCTGTTGATGCTGCTAGTGCTCCTGCTACTGTTGATGCTGTTAGTGGTGCTGTTGATCCTGCTAGTGCTGCTGTTGATGCTGCTAGTGCTCCTGCTACTGTTGATGCTGCTGCTCCTACGACTGTTAATACTGCTGCTTCTTCTACTGTAGATGATACTTTTGTTACTGTTGATCCTGTTCCTGCTACTGTTGATATTGCTGCTCCTACTACTGTTAATACTGCTGCTCCTGTTACTGTTGATGTTGCTTCTGTTACAGCGAGTGTTCCGACTGCTGCTTTTTTTCTACAAATTTTATGGCCAGTCGAAAAACCATCATGCTAGATAATGGCTCACGAGTACCACCAAATACCTCGGCCACAGGAGCCGCGTATACTGCATTAGACATGGCGCATTGGCGCAGCCTATATAAATAATAATGGTTGCCCCTAGTGTAACGAGGATGGCCGGCCCAATGCGTGAATTTGTTTAAGGCGTAGAAGCTGTCGCCAACACAACAACCACACCCTAAGTTAACGAGTTGCATGATCCAGTGTCAAGGAATAATCCGAGAAGACCGGACAACTCGCCAACTGCACTGGCAAACCATTACCCCGGAATACGATCCGCAAATCAATTAACATCCAGGTTCCGTTCCCAATTACTGCTGGGTAAACAGAGGCAAATGGTGTAAAGAAACTTGCTCATAGTTTCACCCTGCCCGGGGATCGAACCCGGGTCCGCTTGCTTGTGAGGCGAGAATGCTGACCATTACACCACGGGTGGCCACCCTACCTTCCAACCTCTCAGCCTCCCCTCCTCCTGGAGTGCTCACATACCCGTGAGAAAAAATGGATTTATGGAGATTTTGTGCGTAACAGGGAAGAGTATACTGTATATATATATATGCACAAAGAGGATGGACTTACACACACCACCCATTATTTGCCCTCATGATAATACTCGAAAAAAGGCAGAGATAGAGAAATATAAATAGAGATGTGGTTCCTTAAGATGGTCCTTGGCAAAAAATGTCAAAATTCGCGAACAAAAAAGACTTCAGCTGACGGCCACATGACTAAATGATCCTATAAGTTTTATCTTAATGCCGGTCACCTGACCAAGTGACCCTATGACCTTGACCTTCGTGCGATATCGAAGAAAAACACGAAATATTCAGCAGTATTATATCATTCTCGAGAGGATTTCTGTCAAGGGTCGGAATCTTTCTGAAACGTTAATGGAAATACAGTAAATCAAAATCGACCAGATAACCTTTAAGCCTGTGACCTTTACCTAACCTAACCCTAAGACTTCGGGTGACCCTGACCACCAGCAGATAATTGTTAGTAATTAACCCTAAACTATCTAAACAGAAAATTTCAAGACAGTAAATAGGATATGACATTTAACTCAATCACATGAAGGGGAACAGTTCACTAGAGTCGGCTACTAACTGGGGAACAATATATGACACAGATGCGGAGAGCAGCTGCGTGTAGTAGGGGAGGAGAGGTAAAACTCACACTCTTCCCACTGGTGGTTGCACTTTAGTCACAAGGCAACACTTTTGTTCGACGCTGACCTCAAACCTTTACCAGTATTAAATGAAAAAGTGATTTGATTCCAGTTACGATTTTGAGAGACCTAACATTTAAGTATGAAGGCAATTAATCTAAGTGTTAAGAAGATATTACAGAGCTTTCAGTGAGATAATTGCACTGCACAAAGAAGCACAATCACTTAATGAGAAGTCAACATTGGACTACTTAGGCGAATATTCAAAGTAACAAATTCATATACTTTCTACTGAAAAAGACAAATTAAAGTAATTACTGTATTTCATTAAAATATATCGTAGATTGATTATTATTTGGAATTTACGAATTTGATGTGATGACATTATATACAAAAAACTGATTCGGTGTTCATATGTGTAGTGGGTTTGCTTTAGGTTGTTTACACCATAATCTTACGTATATTAAGAGTTTTTAGGGACGCATAATCAAAGATTTATGTCATAAGTTAATCTTAAGATACATATACCAAGAGTTTATGTCTAGTAAGAGCTGTTTAGAAAGATATACATATACACAGGTTATATATCGAACAAGGTATTGGTTTATACTTAGGACCTATAAAGCATAGATTGTTGATTAGGGTCGTTTATACCAAAGGTCACTATGTCGAGGCTTTGTTCTACCACGTTCAAATAAAGTTTATTTCAGGAAGCGTGTACGAGGTTCAAATAAACATGAAGAGACATAGAACAAAAAATTGTGATAAACTCGCATATATTTTTTCTACACGAAGAAATTTATGCCATTTGAAATGTATCAGGATAAGTGCGTATCGCTATAAATCCAACACAAAAATTAAAAATATCTCCGCGTTTGTTTGAAAATATTCTAAAAAGTTTCTGCCTTTAACTTTATTTCGGATATATTGCAGGTGATATATGCTGTAGAGGTTATTCATAAAAGGCAGAAGTGTAAATCTTGGACAACCTGATTACGAGACTTCTTTTCATGTGATGTTTGTGTCGAGAATAAATATTTATCTTAGTTTCTACATGAGAGAAACTTTATTTCCCTTCAGTTAACCGTGTGAGCCTCTCTGCCTAGGAAGTCAGGTTTCTCCCGGCTCCAATTTACACTATAGAAGAACTATTTCAAAAGAGAGTTATATCAAATGAAAAAAGTTTTTATTGGGATCTATAAAGCGGGATGATGATGTATAGTGAGTTTATCAAATTAAGTTTATATATCAGAGTCGTGAGGGAAGTTGATCGAGAGGCGAGGCAACTCCATACTAGATGGTGTTCACAAACTGGACGATTTTACCACCGTGGAGATGAATATTCATAGGCCGAGGGAGAGTGACGTGGGGAGGGTGGATACGAGTGACAAGGTGTGTAGTTATCAGTGTAGGTGATAGAACTTATTAGTTTCATAGGATCAAATAAAACTAAATGCTAAAAAAAAATACTGTATGTGTTAGTGCTCAGAAGAAATATGAAATACACACAAACACAAATTTAAAAACATGGATATACATACAGTAGAGCGATGTTTTGAATGAATATGAAGAGTATAAAGAGCATAATGGAGGTCAAATAAGCAGAAAGGGGGTCTCTCTCCATGTGACAGATCTCCCGGAGGTAACTAATATCCTCTCATGCATATACAGTACTCCTGGATTTAGTAAAAAAAAAAAAAATTCATACAATCTGTATTGATGAGGAAGGCTCAACTAGAGTTTCCTGACCACTGTAATGAAACGTCAAGACTACTTATTTTCTAGTTGAAAATCTGGACACACTGACTGGTTGCTCGACACGACAATTGAATGAAGATTAAAACACAAAATGTTGTTTGTTTGTCGCACACCATATACAGCTGACGCTGAATCTGTAATATTGGTGCCACCACTAATACAATGTTGTACGCGAGTGTGTACGCTTCTTTAGTATCGTCCAGACAGACAGACATAGGTACATGCATAAATACGTACGTGCATATGTATTTATGTATGCATGTTTGTGTAAGTGTGTGTGTGTGTGTGTGTGTGTGTGTTAGGAAATGGTGTTCCCCTCCACAACACGGCCCTACTATTTCCATCTGGTTTACTCCTGTCGCTGCATGTCACCGAGCATCACCCATCAGCACGTCCATCTCTATAAGCTACTCGATACCTTGCTGTCCAATCTTGCATGCACGGCACTACTTCCTGGATGTCCGTCCTCCTCCTCCTCCTCCTCCTCCTATCATTATCTCCCTCGTCTCATCGTTCTACTTTCTCCTTGGTTTCCTTTCTTTCTCCTACCAGACACTTCTGAATTCAACCATGAAATGCTCCCTTTAACAGTACGTCAAATACCACCACACTCAAACCATAATCGTTATTACCGTATTTCTTCTTCTTTGCATCGTCTTCATCCCACACATTGTACCACGAAGCACATCTTTTCGCCGCCTCTAACTTGTATCTTCCTGGTGCATAATCTACCTAATAAATGTTAATGAGTAGCCGTATTACACACAAGAGTATTCTTTCTAGCACACAACGTACAAGAATTATAAACATAACATGTAAGAGAGAAAACTGTCAGAAGTATGGATTACAACACAGGAAGTCAGATGTACATACACAAACAATTACTTTAATATCATCAGATGTAGTTATTTTAGAATGAAGCCTTTATCTTTACACTGGTAAATATAAGGCGAGGAGACGTGACCAACTTGGTAAGCACAGGCAGGAGTGAAGGGGTGGTGTTGGCTGACTGGAGATGAGACAATTTGTGTGCACGCGGAGAGACAGGGAACAGAAGTCAATTATATGATTAATGGATCTATGAGGCACTATGTATTATACTGTATACATGAGAGAACGCAACTATTGGTTTATATGACGTAGACGTAAACAATTGAAAACCATAGAAAGATAAAATGCTATTTAGTCTCCTCCTCGATATAACACACGACTTGAATTATAATACTGTACCGACCGATCATATACAAAATCAGATTAGATAAGAGTCAATAGAGAAAACTAATCTGACATCTGTTTATACATCGTAACAAAATAACTAACATTTCGAAGCCCTGTCACCTTCTAGTAAATTAAAATGTGAAAGAGAAAATTCGTGACCAGTTTCTACTATTATTTTTTTCTTAATTTAACCAAAACCGGCAAACACTTTTTTTCTGACATTCAACTTTCACTTTAGAGTCACTTAAGGGATCTGAACACCACCGCTTTATCGAGTTTCAATCAGATAGAATGGATGGCAGGATTAATGGCACGATGACAATAAGCAATTTAAATGATATATGAAGATTAATCTTTAGAATTCCTCAATACCAATAATCTGCAAAGTTTGCCGATAAAAAGTAAAGTATAGAAAGTAATGTCGTATATCATCTATACTTAGTGTGAATCTGGCATTAGTGATGGAGAATTACTCAAGAATAAGATCAAATTTAATTCAATCTTACGGATAATAGTACAGTTTCCACAGTATTCTGCCAGTCGTAGATATATACGAATACGCTAATTAGAGCAAAAAATAACTATATATCTTCGCTGAATAAATTAGTCGAGATAAGTTAAAGTGGCAGGAAACTTATTGAATGTTGATGCTTATAAATCTCTGAATTCTTATGTTTTACTTAATATAAACTGAGATAAATTACATTGATACAGTAACAATCATACAGCCCTCGCGTTTGACTGTCTTTGCCGTTATACTTCAAATAATAACAAAGTGATCACGCTAATGACACAAGCTTGAAAAATAAACGTGTAAGAAAAAATGTATAATTCATAAGGTATACTCTAAATATCTTCCAGCCATTTGTAAGACTGAAGAATGCTTTTTTTTTATTCCATTTCTATTGTGCATAGAAAGATTCCTAATAAAACCAAAATTCATATGTTTTTGTTCCATTCTCCAGTGAACGATAACCTATGATATCTTCAAGTCGTGGTAGTAAGATTATCTCCCTTAGCAAATATAGTGTACATGGACGACAAGGTGCAGCCAATCAACACTTGTGGCCTCGTATACTAGTAAAACCCTCTCTTACATCCTGTATGCTGGTAGGTTGAACTAACACGACGGGAATCAGCTATGCTAATGGTGTTGTGTGCAGTGAATTTAAAAAAGTATGTTAACACTTGGCACGACTATTTTTACTGTGGAATTTTTCCTTCCAAAAATTAATATAAATACGTAATACAACTGGAGGAAAGACCAGCTGGGCAAATATTGGATCTATAAACTTTAAGAATTTACCCGATTTATTTTTAATTTTTATTATTCGTATAAATGTCAGACCTATAAATTATTTGTAGCTTTTCACATATGGATCATCTATCACCAAAGGACATTATTTGGAACATGACATTTAGAGTTCAATTGATTATAGGGAAGAGCCATAGTAATTATAGTTCAATGGATTACAGGAACGTACTTGTAATATCCTGTAAAAATGTAAGACACAAGAGATGTTGCCTGAATACAGTAGCAGTCAGGAGTCACTCTGAACACACACACTAACGCAAAACTTATGTTATTTACCGAGAATCATATTTTCTTTGACTAGTTTTTACTCTTCCTGACGCTCTTCACTATGTTCCAGCATATTGCAAATGGCTGTAAGTGCCTAAATTTTAAGGAATACAATGGAGCTGAGGTATAAAACGCTCGTATTTACCGGCATTACACATCATAGGCAGATTTTTTTTTTTATCTCAGAAATATATTAAAGTATTCTTGCACTAGTAACCATATCTTCAAAGTGTGGAAAATACATTACTATAACGTAAATTGCACAACTTTAAAATTATGTGTTGTTGGTCTTGTTTCTTATTAATATTTTGTGATTATTTAATGAATTTCAAGATCGAAATTTCAAATCAACGTAATTCTGCTCCTTTAAAGACAAACACAATGTACGTTTTCTATTCCCGTAAAAATGTGAACGAGAGAGAAATTGTGAGAGAGAGAAATTATGACAAGAGACAGACAAGAAAAAGCGATAGAGAGGACTATTTTTTTTCTTCAATTTAACGCTAAATGTAGAGTTCACCTCGTTGTGTTAAACCGCCCATTAGCTAGCACTGGTAACGTCAACCTTATGAGTCTAAATGAGAACATTTCGCCTCTTACACTGCTCATTTACAGAAGCCACTCAAGCGGCACCATGACCCATTATTAAACCTTCAAATTTACTACGGTCATGGGAGGTGCTGGCTCTAACTCTGGCTTAAAACGCAACCTGGTGTGAAAAAATAAAAGTTTTGTGTTATTTTTGTCTTTTGCTGAAGCTGGGAAGATTGGGTGGCTAGATGAGCTCAAGTCTAAGATGCTCTCACTGGTGGTGGTGTGACCTGGTAGTAGTGGTGGTGGGGTGACCTGATAGTAGTGGTGGTGTGACGTAGTAGTAGTATAATAATGGTAAGTCAGGGTAATAGGAGTGAAGTTACCTGTTAACATCGAGTGGGACAGACTCATGCACACACACCAATCTATTTTTTTCCTTCTAATTTGTTGTACTTATTTAAAAACAATTAAGCGTGTTCACATTACAGTATCACTTTACATACCAAGTATACATTTCACAAACAACTTCATATTAATAACTTATAACTGACAAAATTTGCGCATCTCTCAGTACAGCGCTATACATTATTTATTTATTTTATTATGATAAGTAACAAAGTTTATTCATATATACAGTATTAGGACAATATTTAAAGATTATACACATAAACAAGATATTATTCCTTTGTGCTCTAAATACAAAATTGCGCAGTTAATTCATCTTTCGGTTTAGCATTATAAATAAGCTTAATGGCTCTTCTTATAATGCGTGGGAAGGTTTAATCATCCCACAGTAAAGCATATTGTTATAAAATATATCTATAATTACCCCCCAGGGAGTTATGATCCTGCTTTGCCAGCTAAGAGGGCGCCAACCCATACTATAAAAGTGGGTTGTCAAGAGGACGAGCATCCAACTGTAAATCTTATTTCCAATTGGCCTGATGGCAACCGGAACACCCGTGCCATCAAGTAATCACGGCTAACCTACCCAAGCGTTGAAATAGCCGGTAAACGGTGTTGATGATGATTCCTAACAAAGAAAAAACAGTATTTTTTCATCAATATAACTTCATACACACGGCTTACATTTCACAAACTATCTTAATTTTCGTACAACAAATATCGATGCTTATTCATTTACCAATTCTAACATTATTCCCAAAACGTATATTCTACATTTCCCTTACAGCAAAGAGTTCAACATATCTGAGTGTAGCGTTCTGTTATAATTAACTTATTCCTCTATTGTATCTCAAACGACGACGCACACTTCAAGGTATAATTTTCTTGCCATTGATAATAATTACTAACTTGAGATACCATGATGTATCCGTCCCTCATAATAGTCTTGTATTTACATTAGACGTATCCACCTCTCAGTAGATTTTTACCCATTACTTAGTATAACACAACACACAACGAAATAAACCTCTTTCTCCATAAATCAATCTACTCAAAACTTTTTTATTTGTATAGAAGTAAAATATGAACTTTATTAAGCTCTCAGTATAACATTTCATATAAAGGATCATTATCATCATCATCATCATCATCATCATCATCATCTCTCTCTCTCTCTCTCTCTCTTTGTACCTAAGCTAATTCATTCATCTCTGTGGTTAAGCCATCCTTCAGCACAGCATCGCAACAAACAGCAAGAGGAGGAGGAGGAGAGCGCGTGGTAGAAGTGTCGTCTTAGGCGGGACAAACATTGGCTGATACAACGCCCCAACACGTCCCTAGGTTTTGGCTGACGGTGGAGTGGAAATGTTGAACCCATTGTCGAGAGTTTCAAGAGAGGGTTAAATTGTATCTGAGGATTTTTCTGCAAGTTCTCTCTCTCTCTCTCTGCCTTCCTATTTGTTTACTCCAATATTTAATTTTATACACCCACACACCCACCCACCCACACACACACACACACACACACACACACACTCGATCTCTCAGCCTCGCACTCACTCAAACTTCCTCCTCTCACCACCGGTAACTCAGTCACTCACTCACTCACACTCACTCACCCACACACATTCACTCAGGTACACACAAGCACTAGCAAGCACAGCGATTTTTTTTATATAAAAATTAAATCCCAGACAAATTTTAGTCAGAGAAAATATGTTGTTTTGAATATTTTATGGGATAACAAATCAACAAAACCGAGAGAAATTAAACAACGTAAGGGAGAGAGAGATAATGGAAAACAGATACAATGAGTAAAGAATGATTATCCAACAGAAATAGCCAGCCAGACAAACAGACAGACAAACAGACAGACAGACACAACCATCCGGGGTAAAAGGAAGAGACGAGAGATGAAAGCTTCCAGCACTCAGGTCAGAGCCAGCCATTAACCCCGCGGCATAATTTCTGCGCTAAAATATCGTATCTTTTTGCCGACAAGTTGGAGGTGAAATTCAGAGTTTAGTGAGAAACGTCGCTTGGTTGAGGTGATTTTTTGGAAGCGAGATTATTGAAGAATATTACAGGGTTCGTTTACATTTACTCTGTAACTTAACATAGGTACTAAACTTCATAATTACCCTTTTTTCGGTGGCTAACTTCAATTTTCTCAATGTCATGTGTCATCCAGGACAGATAGTTTGAATAAGTAACATAGTATGTAATTATCTCTTATGTCTCATGACTTATTACGAATATTGTATAAATTTGTAAGTATTTGTGATTATATTTAATTATCATACGTATATAAGACTTTATATCCTCACTATTTCTCCTTTCATGGTTCTTGGGAGATGCGACGCGGGGTGCCAGTGATCGATGGAGGCTGGCACAAGAAACGATGTCTCGTCCTTTAGTGATCGAAGGTAAATTCCAGGTCTAATGCAGAGATTCCCTCCTTATTAATCTTATTGTGGTTGTACTTTTGTGAGGTTAAGTTTAATAATACTTTAAGGATATTTATTAGTAGTAATGAATCGATTAATTAACAATTTTATTGGGAGTTTTAAGACTTATTATTTTTGTTATTACTACTCCAGGTCTCACGGACTTTCAATCTCGTCCCCACAAGGAAGTCCTACAGTACGCCCACACTCGCCAGTTTGCTCGTCTCCTTCAGATAGTCTGCCAGTACCTTCGTCATCATCACGGGTACACCCACCAGCCTGGCTTCACCTTGACCCACATCTACCAACCCCTTCTGGACTCTTGTCAATTCTTGTTATTTTTTCTCTTTTTTTTTCTCCGCCACCACAGGGGGGGGGGGGGTTTGGCACGTCAATTATTTCAAAACATCCTTGATTCTTATCAGGACCCAAAGAAACACTGCCTTTTAAGCTCGATCCAATGTGGAGTTTAAATAACGAATTCTCAAGAGGACTTTTCACGAGCTCCACTTCAGGTTTATGTCACTCTAGACTTACACTCCCTTCCCTGGTCCCCGTGGGTAAAATCTGTTACTTTAATGTACTTCCTCTTCCCCTTCCCCTTCCCGCCTACGTTCTTTCCGAACCTTTTTGCAGTAATTAGATAGTATGTGTTTTTAGCTTATTTCCTTACATGCACACTCTAGATAGTGTACGTATGTATGTATGTAACATGCACACATACGAACACACACATACTGTACTGTAGATATGAAAGAAATGTGTTTGCGATCGTTATTATATGCTACTGCTCACATACACTGGTGCAGCAGCGCCATGGTATATTTGACAGTACTGAACCTATATAACTGATCGGTAACTTTTGGAAGTTCGAAAATACTTTTCTCTGATACTTGTAAACAGAAGTATAAAATGTTACGCCAAGGTTTTCCCCATGTCATTACAGTTTAGCAGGGACTAAGAAACGAAATTCAAGATGATCCAACCTTATGAACTATATAGCCTCTTACCCTATTAACGATGTAAGGGCGGAAAATATTTAATATTTAAACCCATACATAGAGTCTCTGCTTTAGTTTCATTCCATAAAACAATTCGAAGATGAAAATATTCAGACTATACACCGATGAGATTTGTGTAGCTATGTTCCTCTGGAAATATAAGAATTTTTATCTCCAAGGGACACCGACCTCCTGGTCCATGAAAAATGCATGGATATACCCCTTGGGCTGAATTGGAATATTGGCGGTCGACTGTAGCCCGACGCTGTATATTTTTTTTCTTTTTTCTTTTTTATGATTCGCGTCTACGGATATCCGTTATTACCCTTTGAGAAATGTTTAATAAATAAATATATATATATATATATATATATATATATATATATATATATATATATATATATATATATATATATATATATATATATATATATATATATATATATATATATATATATCCCACGAGCTTCAGTGTCGAGGTTTATAACACGAGAGAAGAATACAATGCGTTGTGTTCGAAGAGCGAAAAATAGCATTGGAAAATACAAGAGTAAAAATCGTGAATTGTGTACCTCGGATTTCCATTAGGTTTCGGATAGTTTTCCATCATTGGAATTTGACGCCGTGAAATATGAAGAAAACTTATAGTTTTGTAGTAGGTTTTTACGATGCGTTGGGTACGAATTTATCCCTGGATATTGCCACTAAGTGTAAATATTGTGAGGGATATCGCGGGGAGGACTGTATTCCTGGTTATACTGTAGGTGAGAGAGATGGGTGGGCCTGCATACACACACAATCTTCTGGCAAGGCTGTGGTCAGGATACAGTAAACGAATATAATTTTACATAAATACAAGTTAAGCCAAAGTTAAGAACCTCAACCAATTAAAAACTCCACATTTTATCGGTTAACCAGGAGACTCTTGTTTTCATTACATTTCTCTCTCTCTCGTTAAGTCTCTATCGCTCTGACTCCTTCCTTCTCACTTTCTCTCCTTCCGACACTATCTTTCCACTGTTTTCTTGCACTGGGGAATGTTTGCACGCTAGTTTGTTTCTTTGTGTTTGTATGTGTGCCCGTGTGTGTGTGTGTGTGTGTGCGTGCGTGTGCGCGTGTGCACGCGCGCGCGTGTGTGTGTGTGTGTGTGTGTGTGTGTGAACTTATTTCAGGGTTTTATCTACCCCTTTCTGTAAGTTTCTACCCAGCACTAGACACCTGTAATTCGTGGCTTTACAACTTCAAGCAAGACCTGCCTGAAGATACACCAGCAGCAAGCAACACCTTCCTAACGACACACCAGCATCAAGCAACACCTGCACCAACACACTAATATACTGCCTCCCTGCGTGTTACACGGCCATACTGATAGTCGCCTAAAAAGATTAAGTTGTATTTGGACGAGTAACAGCGACTGCAGTGTGCCAGTGCCTGCGCGTGACCTGCATATTGCAACATCTTCCCAGCCGTGGCGACCTGCCCAGGCCATTCCAGCTGAATCCTTACACACCTTCTGCGAGAGCTTACCGTCCAACCACAGCTAAAATAGAAAAAAAACTGAACAACACACCCCAGCTAAATTAGGGAGAGATGAGCACTCTACCACAGCAGAACTTCTTAAATCACACCTGCCCTGATCCTAACAGCAATGCTCTCACCTGCTCTGAAGCTGCTACCCCGGATGCTGAACCAAATGCCACCAGAGATTACTCTTACAGAGGAGCAACAACACTTCCTCGAACAAGCCCAACACGATCATACAAATGATGGGCACCAGCCTGAACTCCCTCTCTTCCTGCTGGATATGTAGCATGACGTTCAACAAGTATTATCTTTGCTTGAGCTTCAACACAAACACACCGATCACCGGAACCTTCCCCACTTGGACGTGTGTTGTGTTTGTGTTGACTTCCAAGATAATATTTTCATGAATTTTAAACAAATTGCCCCTTGTTTCGGGTAGTTCAACTGGTAGTTTTTATCATTAAAAAAAATTAGAAATCCCAGTTAACAGCAATTTCCATGATTTACAATCTCTATTCCCGAAATACAAGTACGTAGGTGCCTGACGGTGCTCGGTCACACCTACGGCTGGATCAGTAGTGTCACGTGACATCATTCCTTGCAAGAGACAGCTCAAGGCTACCACACCACTGTTTCATTTCATGCCACGGCACTTCCTGTCCTGGGCTATTTTCACTTTACCTATTAAGGCCCCCCTCTAACCTCGTCTTCGTTATGGCCAATCTCTCTTGTCTTGGAGCATCTTCTTTGTCACTTTTAATTACGTGTAAATTACCTGCTCCCCATCTTCGTACTCTGCCCTTCCTCTCACATGTCACTCACCACTATCTTCATTAGGTTGCTTTAACCCTCGGCTTTGTCACCCACACCTCCAGCGGTCTCATCTCCAACAGTAAGAACCTCCTCCAGTTCTTAATAGTGAGTGCAGGTCGTTCCTCGCCTTGTTGACCGTTGGATGGCGTTTTTTCTACACCTCCCATAACCATTACCACTGCATGTGCCTAATTTTCCCCCACATAATGATTCTGTCCTGCTAAGTGAAATTAGTGTAAGTGTTCCATGAAATAAACGAACCGCCCTCTGGCCCTTTAGATTCATCTTCTCATGATTATGAATTGCAAATTTTAAAGTTACTTTGTCTCGTATATCCACAGGGACTGTTGTTGACTATGTGCCGATTACAGTATACTCTAATGCAAGTCGTGTACTGAGCAGTCTACACTGTAGGTGATATATTATGTTGTCAAAAAGGTTGACTGACAGCTTCCAAAATAAAAAGGATGGAAAAAAAAATAATATTTCAACATAACAAATACCAAGAACAGGCACTGAGATCCATTGCGACCCCACGTAAAAGCATGTCTATATTTAAACATGAATTTGGTGTGTCGCGATGGTGGTATCGTGGAGTACCATTTACAAGAAACAATCTCGTCCACTCCATACAGTGAGTGCAAGTTTAGGTGGAATAGAGCGGAACCTTCTCACCCGGCGGCCGAGAGACATACTTCATGTAACTATAGGACAATGTGGGTTACAACTGGGAGGGTGGAGACTTGTTTGTTACCTCTACTACCTCGCTGCTTCCTGACCTCGCACATAGATTCCCATCCATTTCCCTACCATATGAGTTCTCTGTGACCACTACCTCAGATATACTCGTATTTTCTGAGTGAAACTGATCTTTTTGGTTGAAAATGAGATAACACCTAGAAAATATATCAAGAGGCGATGGGTGAACCTAAGCGTTAAGACTCACATCCTTACTGCACAAACATACTGAAGCATACTTAGTTCGTCTATTAATAACTTGGTTTCGGTGGACGAGTGGATACAGTGCTAGCTTCCTGCTTTTAGGTCTAGGCAACCAGAGAAGACAAGAAGGAAGAGGGAGGGGTGGAAAAGGCCGAGGTAATGACGAAAGACGAGAGGGTATGGATAAATGTGAAGTGAAGGAACGGGAATTGAAGAATGCGACGAGTACAAGATGTAACATGTGAGGATGAATTAAGGGAAACAGTGTAATATAAAGGCAAAGTAACGATTTCTCTGCCCCCCCCCACGCACATGAGAGAGACAGACTGACAAACATTACGTATCTTTGTTCTATGGACCAATTAATCTTGAAAAAAAAAATTCTTATCTTTTTGTATCTTTCATTTCCTTATTTTTCATTTACCAGATAATGCTTAAGTTTTGTTCGTTTTGAAATATTTTATATAAATGTTTAATTATATCTCACGTCTCCCCTTTACAATAATACTTGTCATCATTCCTCTCCTTTATCTTCCTGTCACTACCTCTGCCTTTTCCATCCCTGTCTCTTCCTCTTACCCATCTCGACCCTCTTCTATTCCCTCTCCCAGCGGATTAGTGAAGGTGGGACGTTTCAAATTGAAGGTGATTTCGTCTGTAATGGAACCGAGTCCGCGAGACGAATTAGGATGCGCTATTTTTCCAAGGTGGAGGTAAAATGGGCACTTCTTCGAGTGCATGGAGGGGAGGTGAAGGCAAAGCGAGCAATTCTTCCTGAGGATTGAGGGGAGGTAGAGGCAAAGTGAATAATTCAACCTGTACTCGTATATGGAGGGTAGGTGAAGTGAAACATTCTTCCTGAGCATTGAGAGGAGGTGGAGGCAAAGTGGGCAGTTCTACCTGTACATGTAGTGGAGGTGAAAACTAAGTGAACAGGCCTTGGGTACGGTGGGAGGTCCAGGATATGATAAATGACGTGAGGGATCAGATACATCCACATAGTATCCACAAACTGAAAAATGTCGATGAATATGCATGGAATACTTAATAAACACAGCAGGTACACTTAGCAGGCGAATTTACAAGATACAGCTAGAAAATAAAGACAGGTCACGCACTCACATGGTATACAGCAAATTCACAATGGGGGATCGAAGTGCGGAAGAGCACTTTTCCGGATATGTATACAATAGGAACACATCAGTTATACAATATGATAAACCATTGATGTTGATAGAGTAGAAGTCTCCCTAAATAAAAGGATGGATGTGGAAGGGAAACGTAAATACTGATCAGGTTAACACCAAAGGCGTCTTTATATGCACACTGATCTGCAGGCTCGGGCAGTATCTTATGGATTATATATTTCAACCCAAATACGGAATATGGAGCAAAGGAATGGTCTATGAATGTTTTGGGCGGTCGGTAGACCAAATCAGGTTTCCTGGTTTCATTTGAGAAAAAGTACGCACCTCCAGACTCAAGGTCATGGCTAGCCGGATGGAATTTCCATGGGCCAGATCCTGCAGCTCGCGGCCAAAGTTTGCCAACCACTGCACTAAGCAGAAGGATTTACATAATATAACAATTAAATGCCACACGACAGACACGCAACTACAGTAATACACCCAGCATGCATGTGTATACGGTATAAAAAAGTTATAATAAGTACACAAAAAATACACAGTACAAGTACACACATGTTTACACAGTGGCTATATACTATACACAGATACACAGTATACAAAGCAGACACGTGTAACAGACCTATACATAGCACACATAATATACACAAGATAACCTAACAATATGCACACAGTAATACACTTAGGAGATGCACAATTCATACACCTACACAGTAAACAGATGTATGCAGTATGTACTCTCAGCAGGTACCCTCACCACCACCCATATTTGTGACACATACACGAGAACAAATAAAACCACAATGTTCACTTGTTGAGTTACGAATAATAGGACACCGCTATGATGTGTTTTGAAACGAGTTTATATTTTTTTTTCTCTTCAACAACTAATGTCTTTAAATTTGTGCCCTAAATTAGTTTATTTTTGAGAGAACAAGGATTAAAAATTAAGAAACTACACACACACACTAAAAAATCTTACTTACTAGTGTATTGAGTTGTCAGGTCAGAGCAGCAAAAAAAAAATAGATAACAGTAATGTATGTTTTTCACCAGACGTATTTATTGTACCAGGAGAGAAAATTAGGAAGGAGAGAGAGAAAACGGTGCTCATCAGCCTTAATCTTGCCAGTTAATCTCCCTCATCTCAGTCTCCTCTCAGTTCCGTCTTCCGCTTCTTTTATAAACTTATCCGCTGGCAAAAAGTCGCTCATGAGAAGTTATGTTTCTTCCTAATTCCAGCTCCATTATGCTTCCCGTCGTGTTATTACGGAAGCTCGCTTGACTACCTCTCCGACCGATGGTGCGAGTATCTTAGACGTTCATGCGACTACCTACCTGCTTACCTCCACGATATATACACTCATCTGGTTATTTAGGCTTCGAGAGTGTTTTAGGTATACTTTGAACCTTTCTGTAAAATAGTTAAAAAGTAACGTTCATTCGCAGACAGGTGAAAGTATCTAGACTACTCATGGTTTATGAATATAATACGTCCGTTTGACTACGCAAATTAGCGTAAATTTAATATTTTCAATGTACATGACTTTACTGTAATAGAATGTTTACGCAAGTTCATATTATGACTGACTAAGAAGCCGTCGGAGCTACGAAAACGTTCGCATTACTTTCCCATTGTACAGAACTTAACTCCGAGAACTCGAGCATAGCGAATAAGAATATTGTTTCCATGTTCCTACTTTATGATAATTCTGTGCCCGGGTGATTGTGAATACGAGCAGCAGCATCGCCGCCATCTACTGAATGGTGGCAACATTTATCTGACGTTGTGCAGCATTAGGCAGGCAGCAGAGCGTGGCGCGTATGGATGTTCAGCTTTGTATCATTGTCCAATTATTATCAAGGGGAGGGATGCTGAGTGGCCCAGCATGGCTACATCTCTATCCCCACCAATCCTCCCCCACCCTCCCCCACTCTTCCTCTCCCTCTCTCCCTTCCCCCCACTCCTCTTCTCTCTCCCTTCCCCCACTCCTCCTCTCTCTTCCTTCCCCCACTCCTCTCCCTACCTCCCCCCACTCCCTCCTTTCCCCCACTCTTCCTCCCCCCTTCCCCCACTAGTCCCTCATAAAACTGAGTCATAGTACTCCTCTTTTGTTGCGTTTATACAAAAAAAAGAACATTACCTCTATAAAAACAAGTTATTTTTACTTGTAATAACAACATCACAAACGTTAATAATACTAATAACTTTCATGCTGACGATGTTCCCTAACTTTTTATATTGTGGTCCACTTCCGTCAAAATTAAAAAGGCTGAACGAAATATGTGCACGATATTTTTTTTTTTTTTCGCAATTTTTACATACTACGTTTTTTTTTCCTCGAGAGCTGGAGGAGACTATATGATGTCAAGAAGGAGGTTAACGACATATCACGGGAAATAAATTGGACGCTCATCAACTAGACGGAGCAGCATCACACGACCATGATAATGCTCAGCTGCGTAACACTCTGGAGCGTCATAACAATTTAGAAGCGTCCATCGTCGTCGTTTACTGTTAGTAGGCGTACAGAGATTCTTCCTAGAGTAACCCTGGGCTGTTGAAACAATTTGGGGAATACCATCACTCTCGTCGCTGCAGGAAGATGTACACACAATGAACTTTTCCTTCAGTGTCAGAGATTTTTTTTATTTCTAATTTAGGGGAATAAAAAACACTGCTGAAACTGTTTTAAATTACTGTTAAGGCTTTGGGATGGATGGGCAGGAGAAATTATACATGCACTTCTCGACTGTGTGTGTGTGTGTGTGTGTGTGTGTGTGTGTGTGTGTGTGTGTGTGTGTGTGTGTGTGTGTGTGTGTGTGTGTGTGTGTGTGTGTGTGTGTGTGTGTGTGCGTGCATGTGTATGCGTGTGTGTATAATGTCAGTCTATCAAGTTCAGATATGTAAGGCACATATACGACATATATCACGGGAGAGACATCTGGTGTTGATGTAGCGCCTCACACCGCACTACCAGCCAGGATGTGGCTATGGAATATCTTTTGTTGGTATGAGTAACAGTATGATATATATCTCAGTAGCTGGTAGAATAAATTCGATGCTCCGTAAAGCCCATATGATATGAATCATTTGTAGCGTGTCGTAAGCTGAAACCATTCGGGAAATGTTTGTGTGTTTACTTACAGATCTAAACTTTAGGACAAAAATTGTGTTGGAAACTTAATTATTGAAGATTGTTTGATGTATATGCTGACGATATAAGGTAAGTGTCATGAAATAAGCCCACACAATAGGTAGAGTTCACCGTGTTGTAAGCTGACACCAAGGTAAAAAAAAATACTCCTGTTGTTAAATGACACCAAACGAAAAGTTTAGTGCATTTCAAACTTACACTAAAGGAATAGTTTATCGTATTGTAAGCTGAAAACACGACGAGTTGCTCTGAAACAAACTTCCACTACAGGAAAAGCTTGCTGTATAGTACGCTAAAATCATAGAAAATGTATTGCCGTGATGGTAAAGAGCCTATGTCGTCACCTGTGAAAGGCTGCATATCACTATAGTAAAACATATAAAAAAATAATCACACACACACACACACACACACACACACACACACACACACACACACACACACACACACACACACGGACATATTCAGAGTATGCGTACAAGGGCGATGAACCAGGATAGAAAGACGTGATACTAGAATAAACAGCTGTAAGGAATAAATAAATAAATTAATTAATAAGATCCAGTGAGACGGAAGAGCCAAACATCTTCTGAAGAAATGCCATGTTGATTCATACAGCTCCCACAAAGTGAGTTACTAAAAAAAAAACGAAACTTCCAACGAAATTCTCAAATAAAAAAATAAAAAACCACCAGTCAAGGGAACATCACGGATGAGTCAATACTCCCACGCTGTTTACCAAGTCGGGCAAAGAGCAATCCCCCATTTCGGTAATCTGACAGACATGCTCCTATTCGCAGGCAGCCGCTGGGGTATAGAGTTACATCAAGCTAATTCCCATCACCTTCTAATCTGCTTGAAATATGACGTAATTATCCGACGAAATCGAAAAATTTATGACGGAAGATGTTGTGGTTCCTCCTTGGGCTGTGACTTAACTCGATAAGGTGGTGATGGCGGTAGAGTGATATTGGTGGTGGTAGAGAGGTGGTGGTGGTGGTGGTAGAGAGGTGGTGGTGGTGATAGGGAGGTGATAATGGTGGTAGATAATAATTGTGGTAGATGCAACAATAAATATCATAATAATAACCTAAATAATATATACAACACCACTGCAAATAATAAAAATAATAAACGAAATAGTATACGTCAAACGAGGCAGAACCCAGAGAAAACCTGCCATGCTCTGTGACGTTCGCCTCCCTTCTCTCTAGTTTAGATCTTCATATAAAATAACAATCCATTTATTTAAGTATCTTCTTTCGGAGTTTTCCTATCGTTTACCTCAAATAAAAATAAACTAATTAAAACATGAATAGGAAAAAGAAAGAAAAAAAAAGTGTTTTTTCTTAAACTTTATGCGATAGGAAATATATACATATATATTTTTATTTATTTGGTTGTCTATCGTTATCCCTGCCTTTAAAAAAAAAAAAAAATAAATATTTGCCAGGCAGAAAGGTAAACCCGTTGAAATATTGGTAAACTATACGCGTTACTGTTCGTTCCTTGGCTTTAAAACATTCGGTGGCGCAGTTCAGTGAATTGGATTATATCGCTAAAGTTTTCACAACAGATGACAGCAGTAACACTCGATATACGATTAATATAATGGAGTTCCTATGTTAGTTATGTCATTTATCTTCACGAAGCTCAAACTTACTTGACTAACTGACTGATTGAATAACTGATTGACTCAATGACTGATTATCTGATATACTGAGTCACTGACTGAATAACTGATATACTGACTGACTGAATAACTGACTGACTAATTGATTGACTAACTGATATACTGTCTCACTAACTGACAGAATAATTGATATACCAACTCTCTGACTGAATGACTCAAGAAGTACTGATTAGTGATTGAGTGACCGACTGAATATCCAACTGATTAACAACATTACTGACTAACACATTGACTGACTGACTGACTGACAGAACTCCGTATCATCAAATCTATATGACCTTCAAGTAATCTGGTAAGAATGTGTACACGAGAGAGAGAGAGAGAGAGAGAGAGAGAGAGAGAGAGAGAGAGAGAGAGAGAGAGAGAGAGAGAGAGAATATATGCGTCAATCAATCGGTGGTACGCAATGGTATGTGGAAATGGTCAGGGAGGCTGAATATGAGTGATGGAGGAAGTATATAGGAGGGTGGAGAGGATTATGAGGGAGAGGGAGAGGAATGCAGAAACAGGGAGAAGACTAGGAGAGAATGCGATTGGCCTGTGGAAATGGGGAATAAGTGATAATGGGAAAAAGATGTTTAATAGTGATCAGATGTGTATATCAGAGTGGGGTGTGCATGAGTGAAGGGAGTGGGGTGTGTGTATGAGTGAGTGGTGTGGGGTGTGTATGCGTGGGGAGGCTGTTTTCTATGATGAGGGAGAGGAGATTATGAGTGGCGAGAAGGATATGTATGAGGAGTGTGTTGAGGAGTGTGTTGAAGGGTGTGTTCAAGGGTGTGTTGAGGAGTGTGTTGAAGGGTGTGTTGAGGGGTGTGTTGAGGAGTGTGTTGAAGGGTGTGTTGGGGTGTGTTGAGGAGTGTGTTGAAGGGTGTGTTGAAGGGTGTGTTGAAGGGGTGTTGAGGGGTGTGTTGAGGGGTGTGTTGGGGGTGTGTTGAGGGGGTGTGTTGAGGGGGTGTGTTGAGGAGTGTGTTGAAGGGTGTGTTGAAGGGTGTGTTGAAGGGTGTGTTGAAGGGGTGTGTTGAAGGGTGTGTGTGTTGAGGTGTGTTGAGGGTGTGTGTGAAGGTGTGTTGAAGGTGTGTTGAAGGGTGTGTGAGGTGTGTTGAGGAGTGTGTTGAGGTGTGTTGAAGGGTGTGTTGAAGGGTAAGAAGGGTGTGTTGTGTGTTGAGGGTGTGGAGTGTGTGTGAGGGTGTGTTGAGGGGTGTTGTGTGTTGAGGGGTGTGTTGAGAGAGTGTGACGCGTGTGGGGGGTGTGTTGAGGGGTGTGTTGAGGGGGTTTGTTGAGGTGCGTGGTGTTGAGGGGCGTGTTGAGGGGGGTGTGTTGAAGGGGCGTGTAAGGGGCGTGTTGAGGGGTGTGTTGAAGGGGGAGGGGGTGTGTTGAGGGGGGTGTTGAAGGGGTGTGTTGAAGGGGTGTGTTGAAGGGGTGTGTTGAAGGGGTGTGTTGAAGGGGTGTGTTGAGGGGGTGTGTTGACGGGTGTGTTGACGGGTATGTTGAGGGGGTGTGTTGATGAGGTGTGTTAAAAGGGTGTGTTGAAAGGGTGTGTTAACTGGAGAAAGAGGGAACGAGTGTAAGGCGAGTGTTGAACCTAGAAAGGGGTGACCCACCTCAACTCGTTTGTAGATTCTAATAACTAACATAACATTGACTCGTGATCTGAAAATGAAACCACTGATCATGATGTTTTATAATATTTGAATACACTGAAAAAACTTCTCCTAACCTACTAATATACTTGGACTTTAAAGTACTTCCTTGATATAAAAAAATAAATAAAATAAACACCAAGAAACAAATATATGAGAATATAAGTTGACAGCCAAGGATGACATATTCTGAAAGTGGTTAAAAAAAAGCTACTGATACATACGAAAGAACTGTGATAAACCGAAAAAAAGGCAAAGGGATAAAAAAGAGAGAGCAAATAATGTAAAACTCACAATGGAAAGCGACACCAGATAAATTAATCATCATCAGAGCGGCTGCAAACCCTTCAAGTCATCACCACTCCTCTCCCTCCACCGACAGGGCACTTTGAGTAGTATTATAATCCGCAGCCAAGTGTCTTATAGTTATTATTTTCCATTTTTCATTTATTTAAAGAATTTTTTATAATCCTTAAATTTACACAGATGTAAATAAAAAATGTCACGTACAGTATGTAGAAATATGTACAGTAAATAGTACAGTAACGCACGAAACCGTAAAAGTGTTGCTATTAAATTTTGTAGTATTAATCTGGCATGTTATGTAATGTCTAATGTAAGCCTTCCAGGAATGTTTTGTTTGTTCAAAAATATTTCAGGCTATATAATCATTCCGTCCGACAAGAGTTGATTAAAAAAATCGACTTAACAACCGGAGAGGGACTTAACAACCGGAGAGGGATATTATATAAGGAAGCTTATTTATCCTGTGAGTACTGAAGACTGTATTACGTTACAGCACCAGATGTCTACCGCTGGCGAGCCACTCTAAAGCTTTAATGCCTCTTGAGTTATAAAGTTATAACATTCTCGATATTTATTTTATTCGTACAACATCGAGTATTATATAACGGCATTTTATAACCCTAGTGGAAATAAATTTTCTGTGTATAAATAAACTTAATGACGTGTTGTTTTCATTTATTTATATTCAGAAATGGTCGTTTTACACAGGCACCTCAGTCAACACCATCTCCCACTACTATACTGTGGGAAGCTTATGCCTTTTAACTCTATTAAATGGGGACATCGCCAATCTACTCGACTCGCCCAAAACTGTTAAAAGAGAATCTCTGCGGAACATAACCACGACCTGACTCCTGTCGTAAACGAAATTCTATTACGGGTCATTTTACCACGATGCTAAAACTTCTGGCAGGAGGTACTCGGTGGCCCCAGTAAGTATATTTATATAAAAATTGTATTATGATTCTATTACCAGACACAGCAATTATAGGCCTCTTAACAGACAACAGAAGATATGGGGGGGAGGGATAATCATCATTATTAAGGGATGAAATGACAATAGAGACTTAAAAACACATTCAAGTGGTGATTGATATGGTCACTCAGAAGCTTCAACTGACTAGGATGATATGTAAGAATTCATTAAGAAACTTAAATTAATAAGATAAAAGTAAATCGTAAAAGCAGATGATGTACAAAATATTTATATTAATATTCCAGGAGAAACGTATCACACACACACACACACACACACACACACACACACACACACACACACACACACACACACACACACACACATACCTCGCCATGAAGAGCACGTGTAGAATCTAACAAGGACACGTTTCTGAAAATGCTCAAAACATCTTCATGAAAGGCTCAAGTGGTAAACAGGCAATCTGAGGAGTTCTTGCTTTTCCCCGACAAGACACCACGAATTTAAAAAGACTCCTCGACAACCTGAGAGTCTAATTGCCAGCTCCTCTTCCCCTCATTTTTTTTAATAACTCTCACACAGCTCTTAAATTATTCTTCATATGTAAAATCTTTATATATAACGCACTTACATGAACGAAGTATTATGAGTTTAAGTGTCAGGGACGTTCTACCAGTGACGGTCTTAAATCCCAGTCACAGAGGCAGACAGAACATGTAATATCTCTCAACGTTAATGAATTTTTCAGACGCCCTCTTATATACAGTGCCTTGGGAGTGAAGTGTCGTAAGTTTTTTAACCTAATTATATTACAGTCATATGAAAGATAAGTGTTATATGTGAAAGAAACTGTAGTAGAATGGACGCAGACGCCGAGATGGTGAGATCTTCAAGCGTGTATTCTGTTTTTAGTAACTACAAGTCATATTACACATCAAGGTATACAGAGTTGTTTTTCAAGCCCCGGCGACCCTGTGTTCCCCCCAATGGTCCCCACAAATCGAGTGACACAGGTGACATTGCTCAAGCAGTCTGGAGATTGTTGCCTTGTACACTGTTAGTATCTAAAGTACATTTTCCCATTTCATAGTTACCTAAATACACGAATAGCAATTATGCAACAATTACCTGAATTAGTATCAAGGCACACATTGCATACGCTCGCTGGCACGCATTCACATACCTGTAAACACTCTTGGATATACAAGAAACGCTTACACAAAACCCCTAAACATACGACATACGACACACTTGTACTGTATACATGCCTATTATCAGACACAAAAACACCTAAACATACAACAAACACACATTTACATGCCTAAACAAAACACACCCAACTAAAGCAAATACGCTCAAACTCCTCCCCTGCGAGAGAAATGGATGGTAAAACGAGAGGCAGAGATAAACATAGTAAAGGGTGAATGGTGAAGGCACAATTCAACACCGCCATCTTTCATCCCAGACACGAAACGATTTTTTATTTGTTTATCTGTTACTTTTACACAGTTTAAAATCACGTAATGTTGAAAAATCGTAAGAAAATATAATACAAAAGGAATAATTTTCATTCATCCCCCAAAATGAACAAGTTGCTAGTCATTTAGAGAGGATACACATAAATTGTTTTAGTAATATGATCCGTAACTAAAGAAATAAAGCTGTGTAGTCACTCATTGTCAGTCGTGTGATAAAGGTAAAGTATGGTTTGATTCTCATGGAAGCAAAGTGATTATGGTGAGTTACATTGATGGTGATTTACAAACGGTGAGCAAATCATGGTAACTCACTAATTGTTCAAGGTGACAAAACGTTTATAGTGAGTTGTACAGGGTAAGCCAATCATACTATATCACTTACGAAAGCTTCACTGACGCTGGTCATTGTTACGTGATCTTCCTGAAGTTGTCCAGTTTCGCTTCCCTTTACGATGGGGAAAAACAATGAGTGTGGCACTACTAAACACGTCAAGATCCGCTGATTCAGAAGAACTGTCGATGGCGTAATTTATGATTGGCTGAAGGATATAATACGTTAACCAACCAGTGATGAGGGAAAGTCTTTTGTTTGTCCACGTTTAATACAATTTTTACGGATTTTTTCATTAAGTGGAGTTTTTTAACCTAAACAAATTTTTTAATCCGATCTTTATTTCAGCGTTATTTTTTTCATCGTCAACGAATATTTTCTTCAGTGGATTTTGTTTTTAATATTTCTCCTTTTTTCTGGGTCGGATTTTATTTGTTGGTAGATTTTTTTTTTTTTTGCATTTTTTTTCTTTGGGGTGGGGGGGTCATCTCTCCAGCATAATTTTTTTTTTTTTATCTTCTTCCCCTGTCTTACTGAGTAGATTTCTTTCCGTAGATGTGCCAGCTGAAGGTCGCTTTATTAAGGTATGGGAAACCTATAATTGAGTTGCATTTTTTATTAGCCATCTCAGTATCTCAAGACAGCCTCATCTTTCTACTCGATAAGGATGGAACTCATTTTCTTCTTCCTCGCTACTGAACAACTGTATGTTACTAAATATATAAAAGTCTTCTATTGAAAAACTCTGAGTTACTATGGACAAATATTCGCAAACATATGCCAACTTGATTATCAAACACTTGCCACATGATGAGGACTCGTTACTCTTAAGTTCCCGCAGTGTAAAGTTCTCTGTTATTGACTGCGAATGTATACTCAAGGTGTCAACTAAACTCGCATTTTCAAAAAGTATGACCTTTGTAGGACTGTTGTTCATTAATAGTAGAGCTTTTGTAGGATCTAAATTATATGAAATGTGATCTGAACTGTAAATTTGGTACATATTCTAGGATATGTATCGAGTTAGCAATCGTTTTAATATAAAAAAAACTTGTTTAATTTTTAATTTTTTGTCCCCTACCCAATTTAAAGGCCGGGTAAATACAGAACTTCATTGAGCATGTTTAGCAACTGATTATAGCCATTATTATTATCTTTATTAAATTCGGTGATCAAGACACTCCTGGGAAGGTAGGTAATGTCCAACAATCACCGCAATGAACCCCCAAGTACCATGAAAACGGCAACATTCCAAATTACTCATATAATAAATTATTTATTACTCGATGATAAAATTAGGCGCAATAAAGGTCTGTACTGGGATGAGGACTGGCCTTGATTTGTATAAGTGTCTCTTTTATCATTGTTAAGGCAAAATAATAACTCACTGAGCAACTACTAAGATATCTTCGCGGTAATACTTCCACGGACGGCGAGGCTAACTTACTACAGTACCTACGAAAACAAGTCAAAATAACAAACATGGAAGTATCCAATATCTAAATAAATAATCACTGCACTCATAATATCAACTAATCAATTCCTTAAACGATCAGTAGAAGGGATGTATAGCGATTAAGAAATGTATGAATTTATAGGACTTGTAGGACCTCTAAAACGATACCCTATGATTTTGTAGGACTAGTAGACATCCTGATACTGAGAATATATATACCTAGAAAAATCTATCGACTAACTTGTTTACAGATATTTTGGGGATCTAATGTTGTATGGCAATTTGTTAAGGCGTTCCGAGTTGTCGGTGCGTATCTGAGTAGTTGTAATAATTTACATGAGCAAAAACAGGAAAGTGCATATACACATCTTGTCTTGTGTGATTAACAGTGTCATTAATATATCCATGTAAATTAGCTATTACTACCTCAGGCAAAAATGGCCAGTCATCACCATATTTAGCGTCTAACAAATAAGATTATTTCAGGAAGTACTTTTCCAAAGGTTACAGTTTACTTTCCGGGATGAGTCACAATGGGGACCAGTCACGCCATAGTGAAGAGGACAGTGTTTAGTGAAATGTCTTAATACCAAACCTGATTTTTAGCTATATTACATTTTGGCATTAATCATCTGGTGTCTATATGATAGATATTTATTGCTAGTTTGTGCTATTACATACACATCTCTTAGTTTTCCGGTTTTGAAATTCATGACACTTATTCTTTTATCATACATGTACGATTTACAGAACTAAGGCTATACATGTCAGACGCACTTTACGTTAAATATTCAGGTCTGGTATGAGCCTTGCCCTTCGCTACGTCGGCACTGTGAGACGCGAGCCCCAAAGTGAGTTAAAGTTGTTCGGTAAACAAAGTTATGAATTCTCAAGTATCGACGTTTTCATGTGTGTCATGCAAGTGAGGGGCGACGTGTGGGCTAACTTTCCGGGACGTGACGTGTTCCGTGACGTAAAGTGACGTGTAGTCGAGGAAGAAGAACGCCTGGTGAGTAAAATAATACTCCAGAACAAATGATGATGCATGAAAATATGAAATAGTATTAAATAACGAAATTTATCCCCAAATTTATGGAAAAAGGTGATTTCTCGCAGAGTAATATGACGTTTAAAATTAACGACAGCGTTTTGTGGTCAAGATGTTTTGAAATCTAAAAATATATCGTGTAGCTTATGATAATTTCTCAGGGTATACGATTATGTCTTGGCCATAGAGGAATGTGTTCTAGGGTGAGAATGTATCTCCAATGGCAAGATGAAAACCAAGACGATAATATAATAATACGCGCGCAAAACAACACAACCGAGTGACCTCAAAATATGACGATGATCCAATTGTAGCATTACGGAACACAACGTAAGATATTACCTTACAAACTATAGTCAATCCCCTACAAAATAATATAATAACCTATTGTGTAATTTAATGCCCCATTCAGTCAAATAAAAAATGCTTATGAAGGGCGGTTTCATAAATTTATTTTATATTATAAATTCCTTATCTACTCGATTACAAATAAATGAATAGGTGATTATATCATGATTGCAGAGAAGTCAATTGTAACTAAACTTACGATTAAAGCTTCTAAAGCACTCCGTTTCATTGCCCTAATAAGCGAATGATTCCCAGACAAACGACACTTGTACAAAGCCTAATGTCAACCCAGTACCGATGGCGTGATCGACTCAAACACACACACACACAAACATAACGCTTTCAATACCCGCTTCCATCTCCGAGGTGGTGATAATGCATGCCGCAACTGATGCAAACTTTTTACCTCATAACTCTTCCTCAACATGATGCGTCAACAGCACATAACGCGTGAGATGATGCCCCATAACACGCTCCAACTACCCACACCCAACCACTATTTACATCACAAATGCTAACACCATAAAGTTAATGACATACTGTCTCAACTTACACTAACATGAATCAGAAGGATGAAACGATGATAAGAATGGGAAACTTCACCCCTCACTTCTACTAACCAAACAACTATGAGGATACCAGACAAGCAGGTTAATATTAGGATTTGCTACAAACAGCTATGAGCAAAAGCGTTATATTGTGAGCAGGTTTAATTTACTCATATAAATTACCTTTCTCTTAACAAAACTAGGACCATCAACAAAAACCAAGATGGACCATCATAGAACCAAGTAAACATAACTTCCCTAAGGTATAATCTAGTCCTCCCTCCTTCCCTCACCTACGCTGCCGAATGAATGAGTAATAAAGAATGATAATGAGTGGCCTCGGGTAGATATGCTGCGGGATGTTTTGGTTATTTGAGAGGGGAAGAGAGCGAGCCATCGAACCTCCACCCCGAGGCCATGGTGCGAACAGAAATTTATTTTTGGAATTATCATATCCTGGCGCCCGAGGCAAGAAGAAGAGGTGGGCCAGGCCTGTATGTCGGCGGAGAGGAATTCTCGGCCTGTTGTTTTAGGCCAAGTTTGTGATTTTTGCTGGTCGTGTTGCTTTTTTTTTGTTTTTGTTTTTTTTGCTAATGCACTATGCTTTGATTTTTTTTACTTGGTCTTAACGTTATTAACTACTTTTCTCGTTGATATACGCTGCAATCTGATTAGTAATTATCTTTCCTAAGATTATTAAACGAAGCATCACAGTGTGAGTCTGTCTTCCGTAACTTATTAGTACTGTACAGTAGGTCTGTCAATAACAAGATGAATATACTTCAACCACTAAACAGAATATTCTAGCACTATCATTATAATTACCCAGAATCTACGAATATCACTTCATAAATAAACTCTCGGCGAGCAGGAGCATCAAAAGCTGTGTGAACTTAAATATATCAATAAAAAATTAGGTTAAACGTAATTTTAACAAGACAAAAATTACCCCAGGTAAATTTTCTAAACATGCACAATATTTCAAGTAACGTTTAAGGATTGATAACATGAATTTGTTAGCTATTCCTGGAGCAGGACCCCCTCACCCTGCTCTATTCTCAGTTTGTACGCTCGGGACTCACTCGGCTGATCACCTGAGTGGTCAACACGAACATCAAAACATTTATTCAGTCAGGAAAGTGAACTCCGAGTAAGGCTTTCATGGAACACCAATTTTATGGCGGCCCACTCTCACCCAAGAAAAATACATTCTTCCTTAATTTTTTTAAACCCCCCCACCTTTTTTTTTGTATTCCAAGGAAAACTTCCAGTATGAGAAGAAAAAAAATTCTGAAAAGAGTCAAGACCGAATACGTTTACAGAATAAGCGTCGCACAAATTTTCCATAAATCCTATAGTTTCCCAAATCATTTCCTGTACTGTATGTGCGATACACACTGAACTGTTATAGCTACATATGCTGCTAATCCTCTTTAAATAAACAATATTTGATTGCAAACATTTCCCGGTAACATGACAAATGTATCGCAAATCCTGTGTTTGTAAGATACAAAACAAGATATATAAAATTTACCTCCACAACGGGAATAATTATTTTGCAGTTTCGTTCACATGATCAATGTACTGTCAGCAGCACCACCACCAACTGAACATTTTAATGATACAACATACTGGGATTTTGTTTTTTGCTTTACTATCAAAGAAAACATCAAAGGATGTATTACTTTTAAGTGAAAACATTTAGGTAGAGAATTTTATTTTGAAAAATCTACCTTACCATTCATAGTTTGATAACCTTAACTTTTCTATAATTCATTAATATCTTCATGCAGTTTTGTATCTATACTTTATTCGTGTCATACTGAAGGTTTGGTGTTGTTCTTTTAGTGCGGCGAGGCATTAGTCATCTTCACCACTATACAGAACGTACTATTTCGAAGGAAAAAAAACGTGTATGTGTGTCTTGACAACCTTAAATGTTTCACTAAGTTACATGGGTGTACAAAAATACTCTGAAATCAAGAATCGTGTAATTTGATAAGGCCTTTTTTTTTGTTAGGTCACATAAAAGTTCAAGCATTCACACACATTCGGGATATTAATGTTTTCCCAAGGATTAGATCTCGTCTAGAACAAGAGCCCTTCACTTATGGTATCCAGGATGGTGCTCAAAACTCGTTCACTACTGCATTAACCTCCCACTCTGGTACAGTCTACACCACATTAAAATCTCCTGATATATCAACGCATTATTAACGTCCCCACGACTTTGTCCAGGTGAAAAATCATAAGACTGAGGAACGCCCGAGGTGATTTTTGTGACTGTTCTGTTGTGTACCCGCACATGTCTCTGGTTAACTCAGATGTTCAGTTTATAATATATGAAATTCAAGTAGAGACAAATGAGGTATTCTAAGCTGACAAAGAATTGGAATTCTGAAAATTGCAAAGTAATCATGAGTGTTTGTCAGAATAATGATCTACTGTAAGAATACACAACAAATGAATACATTATAATCGGATTTTCTTTACCTCAATATACTATCCAGCAATAGTGTCCAGCTGACCCCTGAAATCTATTCTAAGACTATTGAGACAACAGGTCAAAGCTGGACCGCATAACCTTTGATCTCTTAACTTTGACCTTCAACTGAACTTAACCGAACACAGAAGACCTCCAGGGATACCCATCAAACATCCCATCTAAAAGTTTGAAGGCAATACCTTAGAGAGTTTGTGGGGACAAGCGCCTAGTCTCCTCGGGATGCCAATAGTAAATGTAAATAAATCAAAATAAAATGTTTTATGTGAATTTACTTTTGAAGTTACTTGACAGCTGACCAACACAACAGGCACTGAGAAATAACTTACGTGAAGACAACCTGACGATGTGAATGTTATAGTTGAGACAGACACCTGTCCTGACACTACGAGATAAAGAAATAAACAACCGATAAACAATATTAAAGAGGCTCTCCAAACACGACAGTAAAGACAAGTGTCTTAGGTGGTGAAAGTGAAGGCGCATTTATTATATAAGTCTTACCACTATAAAGTCAAGCCTACGAATGACCCTAAACTCTATGATCTTGACATTTGACCGAAATCGACCAAGTGGCGAGAGCTTCCACAGGTATAATTCATCCCAGAGAAGTCTACAGTTGAAGGCCAGAATCTAATCTGGAAATATGAAGGACCATCTTAAAGCTGACTTTTGGCCTTTGACCGATCTGGAGCAGACCAGACCAGACACTTGGAAGTTAACCATAAAATATTTAATATGGAAAATTTTGAGTTTTATAAAAGTATAGTCTGATAGGTAGAGTGCCGGTTGACATTATTGATTCTGTGTGTGTGTGTGTGTGTGTGTGTGTGTGTGTGTGTGTGTGTGTGTGTGTGTGTGTGTGTGCGTTATGTGACGCGCCCAGACCCATTTTGTCTAGCAAATCACTAACTCTCCCTTGGTGTCCGGTGTATCTGACTCTCTCACTGATAACATATATAACATCCATCCTGATCCTAGAACCCTGGGTGCATTTCATCTTCTTTAGCAGTGACTGGTGTCGCCCGATCAAACTAAATAAGTTGGTGTGGAAGAATAGCATTTTGTCGCCTCACGCCATCTCATATTAACTTGTCAACAACTACAGGGATCCCTAATATAGCAGGAGACAACGAACATTTTTATCCCTTTCTGTCCAACAATTCCAATTCTTACTGCCTCAGTTTCTTCTCTCATTGGTTCTTTTTACCACTGCCTCGTATCTACGACCAATTCTCATTTTTGAATTCCCGCCCAACGAAAGTGTGGAAGGTAGGTAGTTGGCATTAAGATTGGCCGATTGTGATGGATCTACGGATTTCTGTTTACCATTCGTCTTCCGTCTATACTAATAAACCTTAATTTATTGCGAAACACAACCTTGAAACCATCATCGTCTGAAAAGGGTTCACCCATAACAATATACTGGTATTCCAAAAATTCGCTGTACGGTCTTGAGTTACGTGTTCACTGTGTTGTGAATCTATTACTAACATGGCGGGTTACACATACCTTATATATAGGTGATGCACGACGCTCCCTCGATGAACTGTAAACTTCACTTACCTGTAATGATAAGGAAAGAATATTACTTATATGGAACGTTTATCTCCCGTGTCTTCAGTGATTACTAGTAATACAAGGCCAGTGATTTGCCTGATTCAGAGAAGGTCGGAGTTTGAGGTTACTTCTGAATCCTAAAACCCTGAAGCCTTCAGGGATATATTTATTGACTTGTAAAATAAAACTTCAATTTTATGATCTTTAGCTAATTAGGAGTTATTCTTATCCACATTTGTAAAACTAATGTAAATATCAAACTTACGATAATAACCAGTTACACTAATTTTCAAAATGCCTTAATTATATCCATAAGAGTTTCGGGTTTATTGGGTTCAAGGTTTAGAATTTGCTAGTGACATTAAGAACCGACTTGTTCTGAGACCCGAAAATTACTGACCTCCACTGAAATTATATCATTTTAGCAGCTGTGCAGCACAACAGCAGCAAGGGGACAGAGGTTGTTTTGTGCACAACAGCTTCGGACACGGGTTATTATGAGATCTAATCCAAACTAACTATTAGAGATCTAAGTCAGGTTGGGAGAATACTGATGTGTAATAAAATTACGTTAATGCACCTATTATTAAAAAGTGCTACAGACAGGCTTCAATGGGTCAATTGTTGTTTAATTGTGAAGGAAAAAACCCAGTGAAAAATACACAATCCAATATATTTACAAGGAAAACTAACGCACGAATATTACAAGGCTAAACAGAGTGGTAACTTAATTTAAGTTCCTATTAAACATCCTAAATATTATACCTACAATTATAACAAGAATAACTTATCTGATGAGTTGAATACAGGTTAGCCACATAAGTAAAGAAAATAAATATTCAGACAACACCAAGAAAATTGGGAAAACACCCCGACGCACAGCAGTCAGTATCAGGAGTAAAACTGACTCTCAACCAGCTTTTCCCAACTGTTGGTAGGTGGCGGGAATTTAAGGTCATCTGGTGTTCATTACCGAAACAACAGTAACTAGTCTAATGGCTGCTATGCATAAACTAGCTTATGAGAATAAATCAACTAAGTAAATGTACTTTACCTGTCACATTACTACAAAATAGTCCAGATAGTATAATTTGAATATAATACAAACAATACACCTGAATTTAAATGAGTTATAATGAAATGACCAATACCTGAATCACTGGAACTCTCCATAATCCCGACTCATCTCGACTAAGAATTCATGACCCAAAATCAGCCCAACCCTATCTAACTCAAACTCAGCACAATCCAAGTGAACTTAACCTAACCCAAGTCAATCCTTTCTAATCACAACTTAATTTCATTCAAGCTATCCCAACTCAACCAAACCCAACTCAACCCAACCAAACCCAACTCAACCCAACCAAACCCAACTCAACCCAACCCAACCCAACCAAACCCAACTCAACCATCGATTCCTCACTAAAAAAGTATCCAAGGATAATGGTAAAAAAAAACGAAATACCTAGTCGGATAAAACGAATAATAACCCATTATGGCACCAAGCATTATAGCAACAAACATTATAGCACCAAATATTGTAACAGCAAGCATTACAGTACCAAGCATTATAGCAACAAGCATTAAAACAACAAACATTATAGCCCGAAACATTATAGTACCAAGCAATACAGAGTAAATTTGCATTTCAATCAATATAGCTCTAGTGATGCGTTTTATTCTATTTCCATATTGAAAACATAACCTAACCTAGAATGAATATTATAATTAGCAGTGGAGGTTTCGGGAACTGGCTAGAGGGGCTGAAGTAAAAAAAAAACCTATTGGTTAAAAATGCAACAATACCTATTACATCACCAAGGATAATAATACCAAGCATTATAGGCGCAAGCATTATAGCACCAAGAATTACAATACCAGTAATCATAACACCAAGCATTATAGGGTAAAATTATTTTCGGTCATCAGTGGAAACCCGGGGTTTTGGGTGGGGGACCACAAAACTAGTGATTTCAGACAGATATGAAGGTCCAAATCGTTCAAAACATAACAAAAAAACAGGAAAAAAAACCAGTTTCCATATCTAACATAACCTAATGTAACGTAACCTAACCTAACAGGATGACCGAAACTAAAATACCCATTATATTGTAGCACCAAGCTTTATAGCACCACGCATTATATAACACCAAGCATTATTGCGGTCGGCTTTATAGCACCAAATATTATCGTCTCAAACATTATAGAACCAGACCATTACAGCCCCCTAAGTCACAGCACACAAAAATCATGGTTCTATCACGATACAGCACCAGGTGTCATGGTACCTAACTGTCATAACACCAAGCCCATAGCACCAAGTATCATAGCATTGTCATAACACAGTGTCATCGAACCGAGTATCATAGCACAATAGAGGTAAATAACATATAAAATATAATAATATGAGTAATTATCCCACATTAGTTTACCTATTCAAAATAACAAACAAAACTCACCTCATTTCAGTATCCAGTATGGTAATTTTCACAAATGACGAATCTTAACACAAGGTCTACACTAAAGTTATGACGTTTACACAACACTTCCAACACTCGCTGAAGCCAACAATAGGACGATATAGTAAATTCAACATTGGGGACACCGGCCGCTGCTGACACAAAACTGTAATGGCGACCTCACCGATCTGATCCACTAGAAAATTTTGTTTTGGTCAGTATTAACACCAATCACATCACCTAAAATAAACCAAATATTCCTCTGGCCAATCAGCGAAGCCGACACATTCCCTGTATGATGGGAAGGATTGTATTACCAACTGTACAGATGGCAGCACCATCGTTTATTTTATATGACGTGTCCCTGAGAAAAATTTTAATGTTAAATATAGAAATTATATTTTGTTTTAGTAAACAAGAACTAAAGATATGTTGTCCACGAATAAAAAGTTTGTAGGGTGAAATAATTGAATGAATAAATATTTCGATATATGATCCTTCAACACTCAGCCTTCGCAAAGGAGCAACAGAGGTAAGTGTAATGAGAAAAATATACGGTATTATTGCGTTTTGAACCACATTATTTTTATCTTATGCATCATTCATATGATTTAAGGTTAGGGCCAAGCCCTACCTATCATTAGGGCAAGGCCAGGTTTAGTTTATTTTCGTAAATTACGTGGTCGAGAAATACGTCCATAGCAGTTAGCCAGGCGGGGAGGCAGCTCCAGTGAGTTAGCTTATTTTGAAGGGTGTAGGATCATTATTTACGCCAAAAATGGGTATTATTAGAGAGTTTGCTCCTATTAACAATTTTTTTTGTGTTCTTTCGTATTCCTGGCCCAAAATAGGGTGAATGGTATTATTGAAATTTTTCACAACCATAGAATCGAGAATCTTTTATTTGTGTAACATATTTAAAAGGCTATTATAAGAAGCTTTTCTTCTATACCATTTTCGTCGCAAATGCATAAAAGCGTCGGAAATTAAATAATTTATTTACGTAAACACGGTACTAAAAAACTAGTTTTTAATAACGTAATGATTTTCAGCCAAACGCTCTATTTTTACAAAGCAATGAAGGTGAAAATCGTTTGATACCCATAAAAACACACAAAAATGTCCATGTTGAAAGAGGTGTGTGGTTGAAAATGCAATTTTACCCAATAAAATAAAAATGATGAACAATCCTGGCAATAGTTTAATTAGATTTCTCTTTAATGACACCTTCCCCTCCTTGCAGATGTGAAAAGTGGTTACAGGTTGCACAACTGTGTTTAAATAAGTCACTCTCAAAACTCAACAGGAGTTTTGTTCTATGCAGCCAACACCTCACCCCGGAGTCATTCAAGCCACGCAGCTCTCCTCCAAAACTGAAAAATTTGAATGCTTACTTCATGTGTTAAGAAATAGTGGCCAAGTTCTTAGGTCCCTAATGACAAATTCCTTAGCTTACCATTAGACATCCCATGAACTAGGCAGAAGCGGCTGCGGCTGGCCAAGGAGTGGGCCACCCTGGGGCCTCCCAAGTACGGGCCCGCCATGACTGGCCAGGAAGCAAGTGGCCAAAATCACTTCAGTGACTGATAAATAAAATTTAAACATTTCCTTTCATTGCATTGTAGCCCAACTGATAGTTAATCGTATCTGTAGGGATTCTGTATCAAATTGTTTTTCATTTAACATTTTACGTGTTTTATATACAACCAAAATCTATGAAATTAATTTAATTGATCTTTCTAAGTCAACGATCCACTGTTATTTAATCGGATTTTGTTAGTGCGAATCTGTTTTGAATATAAATTCAAATGCACAACAAATCTGCCGGCTCTCCGATACGAAGTCAATTAGGCTGAATTTCTATGCAAATTTGAAAACTGTTAAGCCTTTAGATAAATTGTGGGGAATTTCTCCTGTCAACTGATCCTCTAAATTATAAAATAAAGTAATAGGAAATAACAGAACAAATCAATGAACTCCAAATCAGTGATACACTGCCGCACGTCGCATAAGTTACACATTCAGAATACCGATATGTGCTCTTTCTCCACGTAAGTGTGTCCTTATCCACCGTGACGTGAAGGTCGGATTTTATGGAGCACAACTGTAAATTTCAGTCAGAGCGGACATGACGAAGACTATTGTTAGGTGCAGAAAATGAAGAAAATGATAAGGAACACTCACTAAAAAATTATTCGGCACCCGTGTCATATTGTATCAAGCCGTACAGGTGCCGAATAATTTTTTAGTGGGTGTACAGCACATAGGTCTACCGATATTTTGGAAGTGAATCATCCTCAAGCAACTTTTTTGACACTATTCTAATTAATTTTCTAAACTCAAACCTTCTTTCATTACGATTTTAAGAGAAATTTACAAGAACACACTAACCCTATAGTGAAGTTACGGCCTTAATGAATTATTTATTAATTTGTTCATTTTTTAAGACGATTATCATTCTATTTTTTTCGATATTAATCGCACAATTTGTTTTATGTAAAAGTTGTCGTGTTCATATGAACTTAATATATATATATATATATATATATATATATATATATATATATATATATATATATATATATATATATATATATATATATATATATATATATATATATATATATATATATAAAGTATTAACACAGTTTACAGCCTTTATGAAAATACTGTGACAGGAACAACAAGAACAAGAGTTATGAATCCAGTTGCAACATGTGAAGCAGCAAGTCATGTCTCTACTGACCTTGCCGTACAGTGATGGAAGCATCGACTGCGTGCCCTGTTTCTCCAGCGACCACGGAATAAGCCTTAAAGCCTCGTATGTGCGCTTTTCATCCGTAACTGCGAGAAAAAAAAACATAATAATTATTTACATAGTTAAGGAAGAGTCTCGGAAAGAAGTCGGACGTCATAGAGACCACAACTACCTGATAATTTTATTTAGATTTTAAGGAAAATTTTCAAATTGTACAAGAATTGAGGAGTTATGAAACATGTTGCTGTACGTATTGTGTTCATCCTTTTACCCTATGTGTCTTTGTTCGAGGTCTTATTGCACAATTCTTTCACCTGTGGACTTTTAATTTTCACAATACTAACCTAAGGGTTATTTCTGGCAACTGAGGATATATATATATATATATATATATATATATATATATATATATATATATATATATACATATATATAATATACACACATACATATGTAAAGCACA